>NC_135716.1:185660623-185778123 GCF_964656455.1 Halichoerus grypus
TCTAGAGACACGGCGGGTGAATTTGGAGTGTAAGTTTGTGCTGCATGTGAGAGCCTCTCACGCACCTGCTTGCCCTGGGCTGCGCCTGGGAGCCTGTTCCAGCAGACCCGGGGTGGGGGGCGGGGGGGCTAGCTTCCCGCACTTTGTAAAGAAAAATATTTAACAAACCCTTAAGCTCAGACTCCTCCGCTGCACCCCCCCCCCCCAACAAAAGCTGGTCGCGCCTGTTATGATCAGATTGTGAAGTCCTAGCTTCCTCCAGGCCTCGGGAGAGGGGAAGGCGCCTTCTTAGCGTTTAAATAAAATACCAGTTTTAAAATTTAACCGGCTCAGCAAAAACCCCAAAATATCAGTGGCTTAGGTCTAGGTTTAAAAAAATGTTTTTTAAAAAAATGCAAACGCCAGGGCACCTGGATGGCTCAGTCGTTAAGCATCTGCCTTCGGCTCAGGTCATGATCACAGGGTCCTGGGATCGAGCCCCGCATCGGGCTCCCTGCTCCGCAGGAAGCCTGCTTCTCCCTCTCCCACTCCCCCTGCTTATATTCCCTCTCTCGCTGTCTCTCTCTCTGTCAAATAAATAAATAAAATCTTTAAAAAATAAAAAATAAAAAAACAAAAAATGCAAACGCCTCCCACTTAAATAATCATAGCACATTTTTGACAGAAAACAAGTTTTAAAGTCCGGTTCCCATTTTTGGAAAGGAACCCTCATGAGGACAAGACCCGCGTGTCCCTCCTGCGCCATCAGGGCACCTCCTGGGAGGCGGCGAGCGTGATCGTGGTGCACTCGAGTGACACAGGAGTGTTTACTTTGCCAGGATTTGGGGACCCTGCTTGGCGGCGGCTGTTCATGCAAACGGCCAAGCATCGGTGGCAACATCTGGGAGAATCACCATCTCACATCTCACGTGCTACGCACTTAAAATAACTTACATGTAGAATTACGAATTTATATTTCATCTAATTATATACACACGTCGATACATAAAAGGTAAACACAGTGGACCAAAAACATACGGCAGTCCTTATCTCGGGGTGATGGGGCACGAGATTTCAGTTTAAAAACTGGGTTTCTGTATTTTCTACAGTGAGCAAGCGTTGTCCGTGTGACTGCGTACGTTTTATAATATATGCTGTAATTTATGTGCAAAGTTTAGGTGGGAAAGGAGTACCGGATGCTGAGGCTGACGGGCCTACCCGGGGCGGGCCTAGCAGGAGGGCGCAGGGCCCCGCGGGGAGCCTGGGGAGTCCGGCAGCGTCGCCGTCTGGGTGTCCTCTGGGGGGCCCCCTCGTCCGGCCACCAGATCTGAGCCATGCACACACAGCCTGAACTTACGTATGTGCTGGCAGCCCCCCGCCCCCGCCCCAGCACGATCCAAGCCGCCAGCTTCTCAGGAGAGGTGTGTTCAGGCCATGCTCCCCAACCACGGGTCCTGCCACAACCCAGGAGCCACGCCTTCCCTGCAGTCCACCATCTCTCCTGACAGGTGGACCTCCTCCCCGCCGAGCGACCGGATCTAGCAGAGTTTGTTTTTGATGTGGCACAGGGCTGCCAGATAAAACACAGGAAAGAACAAATAAAATACAATACAGTGAATACAATAAAACACACGCTGGACTGGGGATGTACTTCCACTAAGGGATGACGTGGCGTCTATTAGAATTCCAGTTTAATGGGGGGTCCCCCATTTCCCCTCCCCGTGGGTCTGAACGTTTGCTTGGGCTCCGCCAGAGCCCAGGGACCTCCCTTCTGCACTTCTGGCCCTGTGAGCCGAGCAGGTGGCCAGGTAGGTGCTGAGCCCCTGTCCTGGGACCTCAGCCCGGGAGACCAGGTGGTCACGGCCGTGCCTCTGAGACCTGGGCTGTCCTCCTGCCCACCAGTCACTGCCCAAAGACCCGCTCACCTACGGCCTCGTGTGAACTGCCCGGAAAACTGCCCAGCACCGGGGACCCTGTCTCCTGGGTCCCTCTCCAGACGCTCTGAGAAGCAACAGCCCCCACCAAGGCAGCTGGAGGCTGCCCTCCGAGCTGACCCCACCCCTGCGTGCCCAGAGGAGGCACTTTGCACCTCTGCTTTCCACCCTGTGAGGACACTGCCCTGGCACCCAGGAGGGAGCAGGCCTGGGGCTCTGACCTGCAGCCCTTGTCTGCTCCCCCTGGGCTGGAGGAGCCTGGGCGGGGGGCGGGGGGTGTCCTGCCAATGGGGGGGAAGCACAGAGGCTCCTCTGACCGGGTCCAACCCTGCCTGGAGCTGAGAGAAATCTCCCGAAGCAGATCTCTTCCCCTGTTCCCCGATTCCTGTCGGTTAAAACCCCTCCCCAGAGAAAGCCTCCAAGCGCGTGGCTCATGCCCTCACCGGAGGAGGGCGACACCACAGACAAAATCCCTCCGAACCAGAAAAACATTCTGTGCCTCTTTTGGGGGGTATTGATTTGAGTGTGGGCCAATTCTTCTTTTTAATACTGGTCATCGACCTCATGAAACCCAGGAGCAACGGCTCCGTTTCCTCCCACGGAGAGAGAGTTGCAAGGATTTGTGGCAGAAATCACCTCCCATTGCTTCCCTCCGAGAAGAGCTCCCCCGAAAGTCACCCCAGATCAGGTCGATCACAATGAGTCTTGCACCCAGCCCCTACGCAAGGCGCCCGGGCTGCCGCGCGTGGCCTGGGCCCCGAGCAGCCGGCGGGCCCATCTGTTGCTGGGGCTGCCGGAGCTCCTCATTCTATCACGGCCCAAGTAGGTTATCTGAATAAACAGAGAGGGAATCAACGAGATATATTAGCACTGCGGGGTATTTGTCATCTCCTCTGTCTTTCCTTCTCCCAGAATATCGGTGATGAATTTGCAAATGGTCCTGGATTATGACAGAGCGTTTCTCTCTTCATTATTTATCCCTTCCCCGAGCACCTCGATTAGAGGCCACAGTGACAAACGCATGAATAAAAGGCAGAGACAATATTTTAGCGATGTGTTGTAAATCTCCTTCTACGCATTATTAATTTAAGGAAGTCCATTACACCGAACAGCTCTGAAGAGGAAGACAGGGTAAGGGAGGAATGGCTTCGGCACGTGAGGGTCAGAGGAAGGAAAAAAGCCAGCTCCGTCCCTGAGCTGAGGTCGGGCTGGGCGCTCACCAAACCCCCGCAGCCTTTCCACCACCGAGGTTTTGTTAAAAATAAAAGGCGAAAGCTTTGTTCCCCCAAACTTGAGCACGCTTTGCAAAGTGGGCAGACGCAGCCTGCGGAAATGTCCAGGTTCGGGCGGCGCAGGTGAGGCCCCGCGGCCGAAGCGGCTCTTCCTGAGCAGCGGGCCCACGGCCACGGCCCAGCCCTGTGGCCTCGCCTTCTTTCCATTTTAATTTTCTTTTGAAATGCTCCAAGAAAGGAGCTGCGGGTGCCTGGTCCCCCCACCTGCCGCGCTGGCCGGTGATCTGCCTCCCCCATCGCTGAGCCCGCGTGGGGTCCCCGCAGGGGTGGCAGCAGCCCTTGGATCTGGGGGGCCCTGGGGAAGGGGCAGGGGGCCAGGAGGTCAGGAAGGCCGCCAGCCGGACTCGGACGGGCTCCAACATGGGGAAGGAGCAGAGTTTATCTGCACGGGGATGAAGGGGCCGCTCCACGTAGACCCTCCCTTCACCCACAGCAACTCTTTTGTGGTGTATGTGGCTATTTTTAACTATGGAATTTGGGTTTCTTTTTTTGCTTAGGCTGATTTTCCAGCCGTTTCCATACATGCTGCTTACTCCCCGGCCCTGTGCCACTGGCCTCACCTATGCTTGATACCCGGGGTCCTGATGTGAGGGGGTGATGGTGGCCTGGGGGTCGGCAGGGAGGCGGGGTCCTAGCCAGAGCTCCGTGCCTCCCTCAGCCACAACGGACGCGGAGATCTTCCCATGTGGGCAGGAGACGAGCCCCAGCAGTCAGCACGAGGCTGCAGCCGGTGTGCCCTCGCTGGGGGCACTGAGAACCCGGGGACCCAGCTGGGGCCGTGGGGGAGACAGAAGTGGCAAGGGAGGCAAAGCCCCTGCAAGCCACCTGAAGCCGCACGCCGAGGACGGTGGGGTACGGGGGGCTCAGGCCCGTCCTGACAATGCCCCAGGCGGCATCCTTCTCCCCGAAGCTTTTAGCTGTTCTCGTACAATGAAAAGGCCTCGGTGGCGGCACAGACAGCTCTGTCCCCCTCCTGAAACTGCTCCCCCCCGCCCAGGAGAGTGCTCCGGCCTGCGGTGACAGCCCTCATCAGCCCATTTAGGGAGCCCGTGGTGGATCGCCGCGGCAGACCCTAATGACTCATCACAGGCGAGGGCCTGGCAGGTCCCCGTGACAGAGCGCAGCGGCTCAGGCGGGAAGGCGGCTGCAGAACCCAGTGGGGCACGGAGGCTCTAAAATCAGAAACTCATGGAGGAGCGCACGGATCAGGAGACTGGTTACAGGGGCAAGAAACCCCAAGGTGGATTTGACTTTATGTTGTGTTCATCAGCCTAATGGCTTTGGAAGCTGTGACTCTCTCAAGGAAGTCTCCCCGGCAATGCATCAAATCAGAAGTTCCCGAGCGTGGATCTCCGCGTAGATGTGCACACATCCGTTCGAATTTTTAAGAGTGTGGCGTGTTATTAATATAATTGCCGGTTATCGAAACGGTACGTTTATGGAGGGCTCTGGAGAACCGTGCATTCCCTGCTTCTCAATGGTGCGAGTTTGATATTCAGCTGGTGTTTACTTAGAATATGACTGTTAATCAGCGTAAATTAAATGTGTACTTGAAACCCCCACTTAAAGCCCTGCTAATTATTTTTTGATCCAAACAGGACTGCCTTTTCCGGAAGGGTGAACTGGGGCTCTCGGGAACCCAATATCAGGGAGAGAAACTGTCGCCAGCGTTGAGGATTGGCCTCCAGAGACATGCCGCGGTTTTCCCTACGGCGAACCATGGGTTGTGTCCACAGGAGCTATGCTCTGGTCCAGCCCGCTGACCGTCCCTCTATGAGCCTGCTGGTGGTCTAGGGCACCGCCTTGCATCCGGGAGAGCCGGCTGCCCACGGGGTGGGTGACAGCTGTGCGTTCTAGTCCACTGAACTCAGGCCATGTTCCCAGCACAGACAGGGAAGCCTCCACAAGGGCACACACAGCTCACAAACCCCCAAATCACTGTGGGCCTCACCCAGGTCCCCACCCTGTTTCTGGCCCCACTCCCAACCCACGCTCCTAATTCCCTTCTGGACCCCTCGTTGACCAGCCCACCCACAGCGTCCACCCTCCTCCACACTCCCCGCCCCACCCCCTGCTGTTGCCCAGGAGCACAGAGATGGGCAGGCTGGAAGAAAGGCTGCGGAGCAGGTCTGGAGAGGGGGAAGAGAAGGTGACATGGAAGACCCCACAGCGAAGGCCATCTCCCACTCAGAGAAGAGAGCAGCAGACATGAGCACGAGCACTGCCCAGGAGCCAGGTCTGGCCTGGACTGGCCATCAGTCTCAGGCCATCTGGTTAACTCCTCTGGCCTGGCATTTTCTGCACACATCCTGACTAAGGGCCCTTTAGAAACAGCCAGTGTTCCGGTGTTCTTCTGGGGGCACTTCCTACTTGCTATCTTTTCACCCAGCGCTCAGTCAAGGTGAGAGAGGACACACAGGAAAAGGGGCTCAGAGGAGGCCAGGCCTGAGCCTCTGGGCAAAGCCTTTATGGCCTGAGATGACCCATCTTGTTGAGAGGATGAACAAGGCAGAGCACAGACAGTGCCCGGCAGGTTAAGGCACTCAGTACATCTCAGTGGATGAATGGATGGATAGGTGGATGGATGGATATGTGTATGTGTATGGATGGATGGATGTGTGGATGGATGGATGGATAGATGGATATCTGGGTGGTTGGGTGGGGGTGGATGGGTGGGTGGATGGGTGGGTAGGTGGGGGGGTATAGATCGATGCAGGAGTAGGTAGATGGATGAATGGATCAGTAGATGGATGAATGGATGGGTGGACGGATGGGTGAGTAGATGGGTGAGTGAGTGGATGAATGGATGGGTAGATGAATTGGTGCGTGAACAGATAGATGGATGGATGGATGGATGGATGGATATGTGTATGGATGGATGAATAGATGTGTGGATGGATGAATGGATCAGTAGATGGATGGGTAGTTGGATGGATGGATGAATAGATCGGTAGATGGATGGATGGATGGATGGATGGATGGATGGATATGTGGATGGATGGATGGGTGGATGGATATGTGTATGGATGGATGAACAGATCAGTAGATGGATGAGTAGGGGGATGGATGGGTGGATAGATGGATAGATGGATGGATGGATGGATAAACACTGCCTATAGTTCAGGGACCTCATGTGCTAAGTTTCAAATGGGGCCTAAAGTTGCCTTGCCCCCCCCCCCCGATTCTGATTCAAGGGTCCTCAGAGACCCTTCACCTTTCCCACACATGCCGGCATAATAACACCTGTGTCCAGGGACAAAGGCAGCTGTGTTGCTGGATGGTAGCACAGGGGAATGAGGCTGGGGGTTGATTCCCATCCAAGGGCAGCCCAGCTGAGACTTTTGCACTCAATTGCCCACATCCCCACACATCCCAGGGGTTAAAGGGCAAGGTTCAGCCTCAGCTAAAATGTCATAGTTGTGAACTGGCCTCCCCCAAAAGTCTTTTCTTTCTACCATTTGTTTGAGGGTCACGTCCAGAGTTGGGGTAACACCCAGATTCCTTGGGACGGGAGGGCAAGTGTGCAGACATGCTCTTCTGAGAGAGGGCACACTCGCAATGGGCTAGAAGGGGTGCCCGTGCAGGGCCAGAGGGTAAATGCCTCCCTTCACAGACTGCCTGGGGCTATGTGTCCAGATCCACAGCCACATTTCACAAGCTTGGCAAGGTTTTATGGCCCAAAGACCTTTCCCTAATTAGTGGACACCTGAGGCTTGTAGACCTTGCACTTGTGTTTAGATGCTGGACTGTGCAGATTTGGGGAGGGATATCTATTCCCAACCTGGTGGTCTGGGATGTGTTTTCTCCTTTTAGGGGCTGCCCAACCCTTGAGGGGGAACCATGCTGGGGATCTTCCAGCACTGAGCATTGAGAGTGGACACATCCCAGCCATGGCGGGCACTCAGCTGGGTCTCCCGTCTATCGGTGGCTGAGCCGAGAGAACACCTGGACTCCGGCTCCCTACAGTGCTGAATGTTGGTGTCCAGGATTGCCACCGGCCAGTCCCCGTGGGGGAGCCTGTCCCTGGCCCAGTGGGAACTGGAACTCACTTCCAGGATGGCCAAGGGCCTGAGCACATCTCAGAAAACACAATTCTCCACCCTGGAGCTGGATAGTCAGCCCTGCTGCCCAGGGCCAGACCCTCCCTTTTGAGCAACTAATTTGAATGCAGAAGTTAAAAGGAACTTGCCGGTTTCTCTCTTTCTGGTGAAATAAGATCCAGGGGCTCCTGGGGGGCTCAGTCGGTTGAGCATCCGACTCTTGATTTCGGCTCATGTCATGATCTCAGGGTCCCCGTGTTGGGCTCTGTGCTCAGCATGGAGTCTGCTTGAGATTCGCTCTCTCCCTCTCCCTCTGCCCCTCCCTTCCCACTCTGTCTAAATAAATAAATACAATCTTAAAAAGGAAAAAAAAAAGAAAAGAAAAGAAAGAAGATCCAGCAAGATGTTGGCATTAAATGGTGTTCTGTGCCAGTGGGCAGGTGGCCTCTTGAGGCCCCACAAACAGCAGCTTGGCCGTCAGAGCAAACCCCAGACCACGGGCCTCGCCTTCCCGGCTTCCCACTGTCCCCGCAACATAGAATCACGGCCGCAGACAAGTGGTCCAGAACTGCCGAACGCTGGGAACCCTGGGCTGGACGGGGCCTTACAGGTAGCCGTGCTTGCTGCCCCAACAGCCTGGAGGAGCCCCGGGGGCAGATGCTTATGGGACCCTCCGGAGCCTGCGGGGCTCCCATCGATGTCCTTTCTTACCGGCCCCTGAGCCAACATGTGTTTCATCTTGTACTGATTAAGAGGTAGTAATGAGTGGCTTCTAATCCTTTGGATGATGGTAGATAAAAGGAATGGATTTGAAGGTGTCACAGAGATGCGGCTGGTGTCTCAGGGAAGCAAGGCAGGGGGCCAGGGGCCACGGGAGCAGCCGGCCCCCAGGCCCAGATGCCTCTGTGCGCCAGCGCGGGATGAGGTCAGCGGGACGGAGGGTCGGATGCGGGGGACTGCCAGGCAGGGAGGGCACAGGAGCTCTGTCCTGGCTGCGCCCTGGGGAACACCCCCAGACTCTGGTGTGCCAACGAGCGGTGGTGCTGGACAACACAGCGACAAGGTGCTTTCCACTCCGATACACAAGGCGGGGTCGAGGGGTGCTGACTGCAGACTGAGGGGAACGGGGGCCACCGGGGCCACCAAGGCCCGGCCCCGGAGAACACCCCCAACCTGCAGGCTCCCTCGACTCCCAGTGGAGGAGAACCTGCCAATAGCGCTCAGGTGTTCAGACTTGGGGCAGACCAGCTTCTCCTGGTGGCTCATCCCTACCTAGTGTTGACTTCTCATCTTTGTGGCCGCACGTCCGGGGAATGGTGTGGAGACCCCCTTTCTGCCCCTGATCGTCTGTTAGGGGTCACCTCTTCCTGCTGCAAAAGCCAGAGCCATTCACGGAGGCAAGTCCCCCAGGCGCGGCCACAGGAGAGCGGGAAGGTCCAGTGGCCCTGCTCCAGGATCGTCTTACAGACCAGACATTAAACACAAGTTTCCTCAAAGCCACTCGGTGCTGCAGTCCCACTGGAAACAGGACTTTGCAGAGTTGGCACTGTGTTTGGAGGAGGAAGGAATCTAGAGAAGGGGGTAGCCAAGGTCAGGAAGCCGTGTTGTGTAGCCCCGGGCAGGGCCAAGCTTGGCCGAGCAAGGAGCAGGCACGCCTGGGCGCCCTCTGGACCCTCGGCCACCGCGTTCTGGAAGCCTGCTCTGCTGTCCCTGAACGACACCCTCAACATTCTCCTGGCAAATTCCATCTCACGGGTGATGTCTTTGACCTAGACGGAATGACCTTCCCACTGACGCCCAGCCCTTTCAAGGTCACTCAAAGTCATGGCACTCAGTGGCCCTGACCACAAGTCAACCCTGCTGCGCTGGCAGGGAAGAGGCCGCTGCCCCTTCTGGCCCTCAGCTGCCCCGGCCACCTCTGGAAGCTGGGGGGCCGCCGCGGGCACGCTCCGGGGAACTGAACATTCAGGCTCATCCACAGTCATCCCTGGACCCTCACGGGTCCTGCTTTTCCCGTGAACTGCCCGGCGCACACCGGACTCCCAGGAACTTTGTCAGATGAGGAACCAGAGGGAGGACGCTCCCTGAGTTCAAACCAACAGAACGCACCTTCCCAAAACTATCCTGAAGGGTCCAGCATTTACGAACGGCCTCAGAGGCACTACCTCGGCCTTCACAGAAGCTAAAGCCTACGAGGCCCTTAGTCAGCCCCCTCCCCTTACATCTGAGGACACTGGCCTGGAGGATGGGGGAGCAATGGCCCAGCACAGGCTGCAGGAGGGCAGAGCCCAGGCGGGGTGGGAGTCAGCAGCGCACCTCTGAGCTGGCGCGGGCACCCTCCAGCAGGTGGGCGAGCGTGGGGCACCCCTGTGTGGCCATCTCGATGTGGATGGAGGGTCCCTGGGTCTGGGCACTGCCCGGCCACAGCTCCTGAACAGACTTGGAAAGCTGGACAGAAATGCAGACAGCAGCAACCGCGCCCCACCGAGCAAAGAGCAGACTGCCCCGGGCGCTCCCTGCCCTGTCGGCTTTCCTCCCTGTACGCTGGGGAGGCCTGGGCACTCTCTGGGGGTCCCGGAGACTGGGGGCCTCTTCGACCTCATGCAGGGGGCTTCCTGTGCAACCCTCGAGTCGGGGGGAGCCTCAGGACAGGGGGGTGTAGGTGAGGCCGCGGGCTCCTTGGCATCGGCTGGCACAGGCTGGACAGAGAGAGGGCAGGGTGGGGGGCTCGTCCCACCGGACCCCTGGCACATGTGGAGAGCACCTGTCCACCTGTCTGGTGGCCGCCTCTCCACCACCCGTCATGTCCCAGGGAAAGCAGGGTCACTGAGCCGTTCGCATAGAAGGACACTTGGGGCAGAGAGGGACTTCTGAACTAGAAGGCTGGGGGAGCCCTGGGGTAGGACTGGCTCGGCCAGGGCAGGCCACAGGCAGGACAGCCACTGGCTGATGGTGCTGCGCCCGGGGGGCCAGGTTTCTTGCAGCCCCTGCTTCTGGTGAGGGACACCTGCCAGAGTCAGGACCTGTGAGGACGTCTGTCTGTGACTGATCGGTCTGGTGCCTGGGCTGCTCCCATCGAGCACGCCCCAATTTCCCTGGGGGCTCCTGCCCACCCCTCAGCCAGGGGCCCCCTCCCTGAAGTCGTCCTGCCTGACACCCCAACAGCCTCCCACCATCCCACAGCTGCAGGAGCAGTGAGCCCTGGGCAGGGGGGCCTGGACAGAAGCCCCTCAAAGCCCAGAGCGATCGATGCCTTCTCCTCTCAGTCCCCCAACTGCTGCTCAGAAGGGGAGCAAGAGTGGGGCTCACAGAACAGGTTCACAGAATGGGGTCGAGATCAACCCAGAATCAGAGAACTTTAGGGCAGCAGCCCAGAATTCAACTCTGAACAGAGGAATCCTCAGACGTGACCCCGATGCATAAACAGTGAACTCTGCAAGGTTCTGGCTGGAGCAGGTCACCCCCACCGCCTGGGGGCCCTCAAATCCAGCTTCTGCGCCTGGCCCAGGCCCCCCGCTTGTGCATGAGAAGCAGGGACGTGGCTTACTCAGGACGACGCCCCAGAGTGCCAGCAAGCCGCTGTGCTTCCGTGGGACCCAGTGCCCCAACGCCCCGGCACCTTGCTGATCCTCCTGACTCGGCGGTGGGCGGGGGGGACTAGGGGCCATGCGGATGGCACCCTGACGTCCAGGTGTCTGAGAAGGCCAGCGCCTCGAAGTCCCTCCCAGGGGCTCCAGCCACGCACATGCTGGGTCTGGGGTCCCGTTAAAGGCACCAGCACCTTCGTCTGCAGGTCACGTGAAGGCAGAGCCTCCCCCAGAGAGGAGGGTCCATCTGCCCAGCACTGGGGTCTGCAGAGGTCTGGGCGGGGTCCCAGGGAGCCAGGAGAGGAAACCAAAGAGCAAGAGGGGACACAGAGGGCTGAGGGGCAAGGGTCAACAAGGGCTGGCAGGGGAGCTCCTTCTTTCCCCTTCGCCGAAGATACACTGGGGAGCATCTGCCATGAGGACGCTGGGCGGGGGTGGGGGGCTCCCGGGACACGAGGTCCTCGAATACCCCCCGCCCCCGTCCCTGCCCAGACCCCATGTGAGCTCCCTGGATGCTGCAGACACCGCACTGATATTGGGTTACAGTCACGCGGGGGACACGGCTGTTGTTTCCATAAGAAGAAAGGGAGCAAGAGAGAAACAGAAAGACGTGCTCACACAAGCTTAGGGCGGAAGGCAGCCCGTGGGGGTCCTGCGGGCCGGCCGCCACGCACCTCGTGGGAACAGCATGGCGGGGGACCCGGAGCTCAGGCCCTGCGGGGGAAGGAGGCTGGAGACCAGACACTGCCCCGCGTGGCTCCCTGTTCGGAGGGCGCCCTCCCTTCTTATTTGTAGTGGAAATGACAGGAGAGCAGGGCAGCGGAGTGCGGGGTTCTGTGCGTGTGCGCGCTCCAGCCCCGTGTGATCTAATGAGAAACACAGCAGCGGCTGCTTCTGGGGAAATGGTTAGGACTCCCTCACGGAAAGCGGCTACCGACGGGTCCACGTCCCGCCTCGGGGCACCGCCCAGCCAGCCAGTGAGCTGGGGTCCCTGCGGCCGCGCGGCCCACGCCCTGTGTTAACCCTCGGGGCGGACGCCCGGGCCCGGCCACAGCGACAACTTCTTGCTGCGGCCGGCGGCACACAATCGAGGAAGCGCCCCGTCCCCCTGCCCCATGGTGCTCGTCAAGGTAAACAAACGTCCACTCTCCAGACAGCGTGTGGCTCCGGAGTCCCAGGTGGGCGCGACCCGTGGAGGCCGTGTCCTGACGCCCGCGGCTGCCTGACGCCCGGGAGGGGCACGCGTTCGGGCATCCGCACCAGCTGGGAACAGCCCCTCACTCCCGCACGTCCCCTACACGGATGCCGGCCCGCGAGACCCACAGCAAGTTTCAAAGTGAGGTGAAGGCTTCTCTGGAGTGGCCTGAGGACACGGGGGCGGGGGGCACATGCAGGGCTCTGGCCAGAGCTGCAAAGGCCAACCTGCCCCCCCGGCCCCCCGCCCCCCCGCGCCCGGGGCAGGGCTCCCCACGCTCAGCCAGGCAGCGTGTCCTTTGCTTGTTCACAGATGTTTCCACTCGGTTTTGCAAATGTGCTCCAGGCCTAAGACATCACTGTTTGTTCTAGAAATCAAAAGGTCTTGCCTGGCTGTGAAAGATGCCTGGCCATCACCGCCCTGAGTCCCTCCCCCAGCCTTCCTGCAGGACCGGACCCCCGATGAATGCACCCGGGGGAGGGGACGCTCAGGCCGCTTTCGGTTTCTCGTGAGCTTAGTTTTAGAACATGCTCCCGGCTCCTGCAGGCTGAAGCTTTCGCTTGGCTCGATGCACGGCGTCTGCTCCCGTGGGTGGAAAGTCCACGACGGGACCCCGAATGTTGAAGAAGCATCGTGCATAAAGCACGCTCCTGCCCCAGGTGAGCCCAAGGAGGATGGGCTCCCGGGGGTCAGGAGAAAATGTTCCCTTCCACAGTGGCACGCACTCCTATCACAGGACGCTTGGGGCCTTCCCGGGTCTTTGCTCCGCGTCTGTGTGACCCATTTCCAAGGGCTGTCACCACTCCTAGAGCCAGGAAGGTAGGAGTGGATCCCCTGTTTCAGAAAGTTCTGAATCTGTTCATCGTCTCTGTCTTTCTGCCTATTTCTCTCTGTTCCCCTGTGGTTCTCAAAAATCAGGACTAGCAAAGCACAACAGAATAAGGTCATTTATTTCCACAAAATTTATCATCCCCTTAACGGGCTGCAGTGGCCAGCATATTATTTACACCATGCCGGGCCCCACTCTGCACCCCAGACTCCCATCCTCAGCAGCTGGGGCGGCCGGGAGAGTCCCGGCAGAGGCCAGGCTCGGCTTTGATATCTCACTGATAACGTATTGTACAATTAGATCAATTTGACAATTTCCATTATGGCTGATAAAATATTTATCGAGCCTTGGAGATGATGTCTGATCTCCGCATCATTTGTTCTGCTAATGGGGGGGGGGGGCTGACGAGGCCGCAGACCGCGCAGACAGAGCCGGGAGCCCGCTCCTCATCCCCTGCTCCCCATTAGGTTTGCAAATTGCTGGCACCAGTCATAAATTACCGCCCAGCCCAGCGAGATTGATGCCGAGCTGACAGGGCAGGTGGGTGACTTGTGATGACATTGTTCCATAGAAGCATTAATCATGGCAGAAAGAGAAAATACCCTCAAATTGGCCCATAAGTCTAAATATTAAGGAATGAGAAGCAGGCAGCTGGAGGATGGTTTTACCAAGAGCTGGAAATTGGGAAATGAAAAACATTTTCTACTATTTAACAAATCATCTTAATAATTTCCAGTGGTTTTGCTCACAGTTCCGGGGAGCCCAGACTGCCGTGCCCTCCTGCCGTCGGGGATGTTTCGTGGGGCAGGCCGGAGACACGGAGGCTGCCTCCGCCCAGGGCTCGGAGCTGCAGGCTGGGGCTGCCCGTTTGGCCGGGAGCACGTACGGCCGCATGCCCTCCTCTGCGGGGATGGAGGTCCAGTGCAGCCACACACACGCTCTGGAGACCGAGGCGAGGACCCGGATGGGCTGCAGGGGGCTCTGGGGTGCAGGGAGGGACCGCTCGGCTGTGCCCGCCCCCATGACCCTGCCTGCAGGGGCAGCGCGGGTGCCCAGGCACTGTTTCAGAGCCCACGAGCGTCTGCAGCCCTGAGCCGGGCAGTGAGGGGAAATATCGCTGCAAAGGACAAATGACCCTTAATGAATCGCCCCTGAGTTAGAGAAGCCCACGTGCTTTTAACGGCAAATGGAAAACAAGCACCCCAGCGAGTGCGTGGGCGCCGCAGTCTGGGGCCCGGTTCTCAGCAGAGATGAGTGTCGGCAGGGGAGGGCGGGGACGAGCTCGGCCCCTCGGCCTGGGCCCTCCCGAGGCTGCTGGGCGCATCCCGAATCGGGGGCCCGTGTGAGCCCCCGGTAGCCGCGTTTCTCCTCGGAAGGCTGCAGTGCAGAGTAATTAAATTAAATGGATGCTGTCCCTGCTTTGAGGCCACCCTTGATTTAAGGCCAGAAAAGGAAGCAATTAAATTTAATAAAAACCAGGTTCCTAAACAAAGATATATGGCCAGTGCGGCCATCCGGAGACTGCATCTCCCCGTAAGAGCCCACTCTGGGTGCTGCCGATGTCGGGTTTAAAATAAAAGGAATAATCACCTCCCAGAGCCTCCGTTCTAACGCACCGCCCTCCAACACTGGTCTCGTTAATGACTTTGTCAAGAAGCAGAAGCCGACAGTCCCTCTCAGAGGGAGAGCCGTGGCCACTGCTGACCGGGGACGCAGAGCTGGCGAGCTCGTCTGGCAGGGGCAATTAAAGGTGGGCTGTCGGGGCTCAAGGTCAGGGTGCGAGGTGACAGCTCTGAGGCTAGGGATGGGATGAGGAATGGGAGGTGGCCGGCGTCCCAGCTCGCTTCCTGCCGAGGCCGCGGCGGCGTCCCTGCGTCCACCCCTGCCCCCAAATCACTCTCAGCCCCGAGCTCTTCCGCCCGTGACAGGAGCTCTCTTGTTAACAGGCCGGGGGCACGTGCGCGGCTTCCAAGGCGGGCCCCTCGCATTCTGAGACCGGCCTCTGTTCTCAGCGGTGAGCAAACTCGTGGCAGCCCAGGCGGAGAGAACTCAACCACGGCGGGACACAGCCCAGGGTGCTGACGATTATTCGCGCTGGCATCGACGACAGTGAGCTGGCCATCCCCTGCGTGCCCCTAAGACACAGCGCCGCGGGAGCCCCCAGCGGGATCCCCGCCCTCCCCGCTAGCCGCCCGGTCCCCTCGCTCCCCTGGCTGGGTGACTGGCATCCGGGAAATAAGTTCTCTGCTATCAATCATCAATCTGCTCCCACTTTGGGCAAAGGGGCACGTGATCCATTATTTAAACACCAGCCCCCCCACCAGGTCACCAAGGGCGGCCCCGGCCCTGCTTCTCCTCTTGGTCCTATTCCTGAAAATGCTGGTTGTGCGGCCAGGGGCGGGGTGCGGGGAGGATTCCCTGGGGAGGGAGAGTTTGGGCAGCCATGGGGCCAGGCGGGGTGGGAGTGTGGGTCAGCCGGCCGGCCCCTCCGAAACGGGAGAGCAGAAAAGTGCAAATGTGTTGGCGTTTCGATTTGCTGGGAGGGTAAGTCCCGGAGACCACGGGAGCTCTGAGCACCGGGGCCAGAGCCTCTCCGAGAACAGAAGCCTCATTCTCTCCTCCCAAAGGTCAGAGCTGACCACCCACGGCACCCAGGAAAACCGGCTGAGGGGGAGGTATGGGGCGGCGCAGGCAACTGTCCTCGTTCCTCCTCTTTCTTACCAAAGGATTATGAAAATAGCAACCAAACTAGAGAAATCTTGAATCCACCAGCCCCAAGCCTGGGCACGAGGCTCATTCCCCGAGGTCCTCGGAGACGGCGCAGTGACCGTGAGGCCACGCCCCTCCCCAACATGGCTGGGAGGCCTGTGCCCTGACATCTGCTAGGCCAGAGCAGGGAAACCTTCTAGAACTTTCTAGAACTTTCCAGAACTTTCTGGGACACAGCTTTCAAACCTCCTAATGAGCCAGCACCGTATTCTGAAAGGAAGAGTCTGTGAGAAGCGGGCAGGCCCTCGCGGTTGCCTTCCAAGCGAACTTTGCCCACCGCTCCAGGGGCCGGCCACAGAGCAGGAGGAAAATCAGGCCCCGGAAGTGAGTGTGGTTTGTTGGCTGGTTCGGATCGGGGCACCTCAAGGGGAAGCAGAGGACGCTGTGCCCACCTTACGCCCACGCGGGAACACGGGACGGTGGCGCTCCAGGACGCGGACGCAGGCGCGTGGGCCGGCCCGGGAGAGGCGGGGCGTGGACAGCACCAGGCACGGCCCACACCCACCTGCGCACGGACAGTGCACCCTGAGACCCAGCCCCCGCGGCAGGTCCGGCGAGGTGCTCTTGTCTCCGGCTGATGGGTTTTGCTCTCAGCTCTCTAAGAGGCGGACGCGGAGAAGCTCCCATGTCAGCCGTGGTTGAAGGTTGAAGAGCACACCCTTCGCTTCTGCCCCGAGCGCTGCTGCACTCTGGTCAGGAGGGAGGCGGCCCCACGCCCCTTCCCCTCCAGCTCCTAGCATTGCCCAGAAGAGGCAGTGGGCCGGGACACACAGTTACTCGAAGAGGGATTTGGGGATCCCTTTCCCGAGAACCTGAACCCGTGGTGACCAGCATCAGGGAGCCAAGGTCTGCTGGGCTCTGGTCCTCACGCCCACCCACCCGGCCCAGGGGCGGCCGCTGTAGCCCGCGCCCCAGCCCCCCAAGGTCCTGAGACATCTTAGCACTGCTGGGGGCCTCGGCCTGGATCCACCAGGGGCCACGGACCCTGCAGGGGAGGGGCCGGCCGGGCAGTCCTGGACACACGGGGTCCAAGCAGCCGGTGCTGTGGTGCCCAGGGCGGGCGGCTCTCCTTCTTGGCAGGAACACTGGAGAAGCACTCCCAGGAGCAGGGTTTTCCTCTAGCGTCAGGGATATTTCCCATGAGCCCACTTTGTAGGAAACCTGATTCCCAGCTGCTGAGTGGGGATGAGAAGCCAGCTTGGGGTTTATGCACCCGAGAAGGAAGCCTTCTCAAGCCTTTCTTTGCTTATCTCGGGGAAATCTCCACTCTCCTCCATCCACACAGACACCTCCTCCAGGGAGTCCTCCAGGATGGCCCCTCCAAACCCAGCCACATCTAGTCTAACTTGCAGCACCTCCCTGGCTAGCAGGACCCGGGCACTCCAGGGAGGGGTGCTGCTCCCAGAACGTTCTGGGATCTTGGAGAGAAGCGTCCTACAGACGTTGCCTGGGTGGCTTGGGACAGCCCTGGTGGCGTCCCCCTGGCAGCTACCGCCGTCCCCAGAACTTATCTCTCACACATGATGGGGCTTTGCAGGAAGGAGGAGGGCAGCTTTGCATTCCTTGCTCCCTGTGCGACAGGAACGCATCTAAATCTGCACCGCGTGACCTGCCTCACATGCTGGCTCTCAGGCTGGCGGCTGTGAGGTCAGAGAGGGGGGAGAGGGCTGGGGGCCGCCCGAGGGTGCTGCAGCAGAAGCCGCCTGTCCCTGGTCCCCCGGATGCCTGGGCTGGGAGCAGGACGTCGGGGAGAGGGCTGAAAGCCGGGGTGCTGTCCTGGGGCTGATCTGCACATCCCGGGCTGGGGCTGGACCCCGGCCTGAGCTGTGGCCTTGCTCTGACTCAGTTTCCTCATCTGTAAAATGGGACAAGACTCCTTCGCTGGCCCTCCTGTGCACCCCGTTTGTCTGAGGACCCAACCCTGGGGATGAGCCCCCAGGGCCGAGACTGTCCTCCACGGCAGCCCCGCCCTAACCCCTCCCCAGGGCAGGGGGAGCCGGTGTGTCCTGACCCTGCTGCGGCCCACCATTTATACCCTCGAACTCTGTAAACCAGTCCCCGACGTGCCCAGCACTGGGGCTGCTCCCAGCACGGGGCAAGATGACACGCGGAGGGCAGGCTGCCCCAAGGTGGGGGTTCTGTGTTGGGAGTGGAGGCCTCAAATCACCTACAAGCACCGTGTTTGCCAGAGCCCAGAGGCGGGGTGCTGGGGCCATTCCATGAGCCCATTCCTCTGCCCATCCCGTGTCCTGCGCCGGGAGCTGCTGGCCAGAGAAACTGGCCTCTGTCCCTCAGAAAGCTCAGGGGCCTCAGAACTGGCCCACCGGGGCTTGTGGATGCAGGGATTTGGGGATCACTGTGCCCCAAAACCAGGGACTGGCTTCTCCCCGCTCTGCCACTCAGCAAGACAAGGACACTAAAACAGTGGGGGCGGGGCCCCAGACATGGGCAGGCCTGGGTTCAAATCCTGGCCTCACTACTTCTGAGACCGCCATCCTTGGAGAAGAGACCCTGCTTCCCCTTTCCCCTCCTGTAAGAGCCAACACCAGAGCCAACCTCGCTGGCACGTGGTGAGGCCTCGGCGGTCCACGTCCTGCCTCGGGGAGCCCCCATCTCGAAGCCTCACCCTGACACCCCCCTGCAGCACCGTGCCTGGGGCAGCGGGGCTGGGGTGACGTCGGCTCCGGCTTTCAGGGCACCCACACCCGCCACTGCGCCCCAGATCCACCAGCAGCCGGGCGCTGGGCCCAGCGCAAGGCCGACACCCGTGGGCCTGGAGATCAGCTCCCAGGCCCCTTGCTGGAACCCCGTGCCCCGCTCTGGCCCCCGCCCGCTGTCCTGCGGCTCGGGACAATGGTGAGCAAAACAGTCTCGCTGCACCTGGATGTTTAATTTCAAAGTACTGGAAAGAGAAAAGGAGACGCCCCATGCTCAGTCTCCCAGCTCACCACCCAGCACCCCAAGAGGTGGCCCGGCCCCCTCCCCAGCCTCACTCTCCCTGGGCGGGTGAAGGGCACCGAGGAGGGGTCCCGGGGGACGGCACTTGGGGACCGGCCTGGGGGCCAGAGGCAGGGCAGGTAGGGGCGGCCGGGGTCCAGCACTGGACTGAACAATGCCAATACCTGTTTCTCGGCGTAACCCGACCCTATAATTATGCCTAAGCCCTGGGGGGGGGGGTGCTCAGGGCCACAATGCAAGTGCTCGGAAGGAAGCCGGTGAAGAGACCCTTCCATTGTCACTGCCACGCATTGCGTCAGGCCGGTTCCAGTTACCGGACTCACAGGTGGTATGTCACCTGCCGCCTCGGAGGGGGAGGGCACGCACCGCGGCAGAGCGCAGAGCCCGCCGGGCTGGGCCCGCTGCCTTGGCAGGGGCTGCCCGGGGCCCCAGTCGGCTGGATTTGCTGTGAAAGCCCCTTCCTGGGCCGGCGGCAATCTCATTGTTTGCCCTCAGATAAGAAATGTGGGCTCATATGTTTTCTTTTCTTGAGAAAATGTCGGGCCCAAGGACGGTGTCTGCCGGACAGGAAGAGCCGGGCGCAGGGGAAAGGGCTCGCTGGGCCCACCCTTCCCACCCACACCCACGTGGAGGACCACAGGCGCCCCCGAGCCCCGCCTGCCCCCACACGCCCCTCAGATGGAAGGGGGACCCAGCTCGGCCGGGAAGACACCTGCCCTCGCCCGCCCCCGACCCGGCAGGCGGCCCGTGTGTGGACACGGGACCCCAGGCCCCGGCCCGTGGGTGGCCAGCAGCCCCCCTGCCACCCGGCAGCCCGGCCAGCTAATCCCGGCTAATGCGCGCCGGTCCCCTCGGCCAGCGTGCGGGGAGGTGGGCTCCCGGGTGCCCCACGCAGGCTCCGCGGGCAGCCCCTCCGCCAAACAAAAGGCAGCCTGTTCACTGCCTCTGCCTCGACGCGGCTTAAGGACATTTTTGTCATTTTTGACCAGCTAATGTCTTGAAAAAGAAAATAAGTTGTCTAATCGCTTTAAGATTAATCTTCACTGTTTTTGAACACTCTGGGTGCCGACGCTGACCTTCCCGGACCAATTAGGTCGTGGCCCCTGCTGTTCCCGGGCCTTTTCCGACCCCCGCCCTCCACGCGGGGAGGTGGCCCGCTGCACAGGCCCCAGACGGCCTTGCGGGCGGTCACAGCCGCGGGTGCTGACATCACCGAGGCCGCGTGGAGGGGACGGCCGGCCGCACAGGGCAATGCCCCTCTTGGCCCTGACGGGGACCCATCTTCTGGCCTCCCAGCTGCCTCCCGGGCCGTGCCCCCTGCCTGGCGGTCCCTCCCCTGCCATCAGCGCCCGCGCCAGCCAACTCCTTGTCTTTGAGTCAAGACGCATGCTGTGTTCCAGGGACCCTTTTGGACTCCCACGCCCCTGCACCCGCCGCTGCCTCCCTGGCCCTGTCCATACAATCCCCGTTACTTGGGGCTTCCCTTCCCCTTGGCCGCCAACTCTGAGGGGCCAGGCCTGGGACACACTCATCTCTGGTCCCCAGCACTGACCGAGCCCAACGCAAGCCCAAGGTTCTGGCTTCCTGGATTACTCAGAGAGCCGTTAGCCTCTCCGCAAATGGGCGGACCACCCCCATGTCGTGGGCTTTCACCGAAGTTGGACAGGGTGCCAAGCCACGGCTGGGTCTTGCTGAGGGCCAGCCAGTGAAGGGCCCGGGGAAGAGCAGCTCCAGAGGGTCCTGCCCTGTGTGACCACAGGGTCCAACTTCAGCAAAGCCTTCCTCTGCGGAAGACCCAGCTGTTCTTAACCAAGGGCCAAGTTGCTGGAGCCACTAAAGGTCAGCCCCACAAAGAATTCCAATGGTTTCATCTCCAACACAACAGTCAAGGCCGTCCCTCCGGTCTGTGCCGAGAGGGGGCAGGTGTGGCCACCCAGCTGGATGCATGAGGGCCTCTGATGGCCAGTGTAGACGCCCAGTGTTGAAGCTTTTCTGAAGCTTGCCACGGTGTCTTTTGTAAATACCACTCGGAGTGTTAAATATGGCTTGGTGTAAATTACAAGCCTATTTTTCCATAAATTGGGGGCAGAAGCTCAGTATTTGTGTTTGCAAGGGGCAGGGGGCGGGGGTGTGTGTACTTGGCTGGGCAACCCTGGGGCCTTTGTCTCCGAGCCCCCGCCCCAAGGCCCCTCAGAAGGGAAAGAATTCCTAACCAGATGTGCCTGATGATCCTCCAGGCAGCTCCCCAGGGAACACTGGTCCAAAATAAGGGTCGCTCTGCTTCAAAGATAAGCTCTGTGTAAAATGAATCATCCTCTCTCTCTTAGGAAGCAGAAGTGTTGACTCATGGAGGCAGGAGTATAGACAGGATGATTCTAGAACATTCCAGGCTCATGTCGGAGGAGGGAGGGCGTGATGGAGGCAGATGGAGAAGCTTCCTCCCACGTGTACCCAGCACCAGGGTCTGAGGCGGTAAACTTTGTGTGCTATGGCCTATCTGCCTCCTGGGGCATGTGTGCTCCTCTGGAAGGTTCTGGAAAGTTCTAGACGGTTCTATGTGGATGGGACCCTCAGGGGCCCAAGGCTCTGCTCTGACCGGGCCCGGATTTCCTGTCCAGCCTCCACCCGGGCAGCCCCTTCTCCCTTGCCTGCTGGGCACAGAGTAATCCGGGCAGAGAGCAGGGCCCGGGTCCAGGTTCTAACGCTTCGTAAACATTGTCAACATAATAAGACGATATAACGGCCACATGGTTTTCTGCCGCATGGCCACGTTGCCCTCCATCCTGGCCCCCGATCTGCCCTCTGCCGCACCCGCCATCCGGGCTGCTCACACTGCAGAGACCCAACCCCAAACTCAGATAAATAAGTTCAAACCTTTAAAAAGTGCCCTTAATGCCCCATTGTGCCCTTGATTGCTCATTTCCCAGCTATATAATTAGCACATAAAGAACTCTCTCCTCCGAATTAAATGGCAGTAATTGGGTTTTTAAAAAACTAATTTAAATCCTAAACCCTTTGGGAAAAAAATTGTCATTGTTTACATATTAAACGGACTAGCATTTTAAGTATTATGGGGCTAATTTAACAGGCTTATCTAGGACGCGGGCCACGGGGGCAGGGCGGGGAGGGAGGAGACGAGCCTTCTCCAGAGCGGCATCCAGTGGAGGAAAGGGCCTCACGCCCGCTCGCCGGGAGAGGGAAGAGGGACCCCAGGGCAAGCCCAGCTGCTCTGGGATGGAGCTCAGGGCCACGGCGACCTTGTGTCCCTTGCTGACCGGGAAGCTCCATGGGCAGCCACAGCCCATGGCGCTCACATCAGGGCCCCCCCGTCGCCACAGAGCAGAAAACCGCTACCTTCCGGACCGTGCACCAAGATTCGCTGTTTCTGGAGCTGTCCCTATCCCATTTATTTTCTGCACTGGGTGCAGGAAAGGGGTCTAAGAGTCTGAATTATTCCTGCTTGGAAATTTTTCTTCATGCTAAAGGAATCCTCGGAGGTAAAGCAAATATGCTGGGGAGTCTAGGAGCAGAGCTACGGAAGTTTGGCCGAAACCATTGTGGTAAAGACCCTGACCGAATGGAGAGACCACTGCCGTTCCTAAGTGGGAAGCCTGAAAAATACCCCATGAAGCTTTCAGCCCCCAACTTTAACCTCAGGATGGAATATGGTTGCAAAATGAATCTTTTTTTTAACGTGAGAAAATGACTCAGACCTTTTCTCCAAGGGGAGAAGGCCAGTTAAAGTTGACAGGACAAGAACCGCTGAGAACCGAAGGGGGACCTTGCTTCTCGGTGGATTTAAATGTTCGCTGATGGCGCAGGACAGTAGAGACAAAACTGGAGCAGCGGGAGCCTGGGGGCGAGGCGCAGGCGGGGAGCCCGCGGACGGGATGGGGTGCTCCAGAGGACAGGGCATCCTCACGGCCCCCAGCAGGGCCTCTGAAAACTTCCCTCCCCGTGCTGGCCCCCGGGGCCCAGAGCTCTCATGCTGCCTGCCCAGGACGGAAGGGTCCGCTGGCCCGTCTCCCAGGCCCCTGACACCCTGGGGGCCGCGCACACCGCCGGCCTTCCAGGGGACCAATTGGCATGTCTCGGGGTCTTGGTGCCTTAAATCCTTCCTCAACTCATTCTGTAAGAACGCCTGGGCCAGAGCAGGTCCCTTGCACACCTCTGCCCGCCACCACCCGCAAGGCTCTGTGGCCACGTCCAGCTCGTGGATACAAATGGGTGTGACTCTCCCAGGCCAGGGCGGGGGCTCCTCGCAGCTCCCGGGGCCCTGGCTTCCTTCCTTCCATCCGCTAGCTTTCCTCTTTTCCCTCCCTTACCGCTTTCTATGGAAGGAGGATCCATCGCTCACCGAGAGAAAATGACCGGAAACGGCAATATAAGTTAGCTTCTGTTAAGTAAGTGGTACAGGCTGGAATAAATTATACGCACACACGTGTGTACACGGAACAGAGAGAGGAGCAGAACCAGAAGGAGGACTGGTCAGGCGGAGGCAGGAGACGTCTACACCGAGTCCTGTTTTGTCGTCCGGGAGTGTCTGCTCTCCCGCCCGTGGCATCCACGCCCCTCGGGGCTCTCCCACGGAAGAGACCACGGAACCTGCCACAGAGGCCCCTGGGCTCCCGCCCATCCTGGCCCTGCACGTGAGTGCGGGGATGGGCCTGCACGGGTTTCGAGGGCAGGGGCGCTCCCAACCGCCTGGACGCTGCCCTCTGCACTTACGCATTGGTTACCTGTGCTCACAGGGAAGCAGCTCACGCACACCCACATGCAGGTGCACATGCACACACACGCACTCACTCGCCCGGGTTCCCCCGTGGCTGCCCAGCCGCGGCACCCAGACAGCCCTCCTGTTCCAGCAGCCGCAGTGGAAAGGAAGTGCGCAGGGGAGCGGACACCCCAGCCGGGCCTGGGGTCACCCATCCTCAGCCAGGCTAGGGGACCACTGTCACTTTAGGAACCAGAAGCACGAGGCCGTCCCTCAATCTTGGACCCTCAGCTTCAGAATCAGGTAATGACCCTGCCCACATCTCCTGCTGGGGTGGGGACCACTCTGGACGCCGGAGCCGGGCACAGGCTGGGCGGTGAGGGACTCAGGGCGGAGCCCCAGCGGGGAGAAGTCAGCCCTGCACCATGAGGCAGGCCCAGCAGGGGAGAGGCGCCAGGCGGGGGCGAGCCTCTGCAGTGGGCCAGGGAGGCCGTGAGACGCTGGGATTCGGCCTGTCTGTGCTCACATGGGCCTGCTTCGTGCACGGTACTCACATGCACACGCACACACATGCACGTGGGCACCACAATGTCTGGCGTTTCAATCCACCCTCGAGTTTAACCCACGTGTGCCAAAACACACGCACCCCCTCCGCCTCCCAGGACACCTCCTCTCATGGCCACTTGCTCGCCCCGCGCCCTGCATTCGATGCCCGTGTGTCCTGGGCTGGACTGCCCCGGGCACGGGCCTGAGGGACAGGAGGTCCCCAGGGTGGGCCGCCCGCATCTGGGCCCACGGGTTCTTTTCTGATGTCTCGACGCGCTTTCATTTTCCCGAGCCGTGCATGTGACTTCATGATCGGAAAAAAGGAATACGGCAGCCACCCTAGGATATTCTAACGTCCATTTTACCTGGGATCAAAGAGGAGTCCACGCGGATTGGAGGGCCCCTGAGTTCTCGGGGACAAGGTCAAGCGTAGTCAACAGAGACTCGTACTGCTGCCTGTCACACCTGACGCATCTCGCTTCCCTCTTTCTGAAAATATTTCTCCCACCGTGACGGACGCTTCGAATGGAAGGCAGAGCCCGGGCTTTCTCCCCATTTAGAGCACTCAGAAGGACTCCTCCGTGGCAATGTGGAGCTGACCCCTCAGCAGCGGGGCTGAGCAGGCAGACAGGGGCTTCCCTTCAAGCATGGTCTGAAGTGGAAACAGGTTGGCCCTTTTCTCGGGGATTAGCGATTCAGGCAGGAAGTGTCCTGGATGCCAGGAGCCTTCCAGGGAGGGCCTGCCGTGCGGAGCTCGGCTCAGAACCCCTCCCTGTGACCGCCCCGGGCAGCTGGGCTCCTCCTGGGTGAGCGGCCGGCCTGCCGACGGGCCTCCCCGGGCCAGGGGCTGGCGGCTGGCTTCCTTCCCCGCTGCTGCCCTGCTTCCACTCATAGAGGCAACAGGCCTCCGCCCCGTGGGCCCCGACCCAGGTCCTACCGTCCTCAGCCCTGCGGAGAAGGGGCAGGGTCTCAGGGGCAGAGGGAGCGCGGTGGCCCGGAGTGTCTGCATCATTTTACAGGCAGGATGGATCTGTTTAGCGGCAAGTCTTCCAAAATGAAACCAGAAACCAGGTCTAATCACTGGAGCTCGATAAAGACTCCCCGAGTGCCCAGGAACGCCGCGCATAACCAGCCAGGCACGGACACAGTGCGGGCAGCAAAATGCAACGCGCGGGCTGCACCCCCAGAGTTGAGGGGTGGGGGTCTATCTTGCAAGGGCATCGTCTGGGTAAGATGATATCTGATGTAGCAAACAAGAAAAGCAAAGTTCAAGAAACCAACACGGATCAGCTTTTGGCAAGGTTTATGCACCGCTGTTGTGCATTTTAAATCGCTCAATGCCAAATCGTAACAGGCTCCCTCTGCCAGAAACCATGAGAGGTCAAGCGAGGATCGCAGCAGAGTGCAGAGATTTGTCTTTAAAAAGCACGGTGCTGAAATCTATTTTGAGTTTTGCAAAACAAGAGGCCGTCTGGGCCTCTCTCTCTCTCCATCTTCTCTCTCTGACCTCTCCCTTTCGTTTTAAAACCAGCATCCCAGCCTAATTCCTACCGCCGCCGGCCTCCAGCTCCAGGCCCAGGCGGGACTGAGCCCAGGAGTCAGGACAGACCCCGGCACACGTGGGCACTCAGTGTCCAGCAGGCTCCGGGGACGAGGCGCGCCCAGCCCTGCTGCCTCCCGGCTCTCTGGTGAAGCCAGCTCCCAACCCTCCTCGGTTTGCCAGAACACACGGCGAGGGCATCTGGGGTCCCCGAGCAAGTGCGGGCCTAACCTCAGAGAGTCTGTGCCCCTCCTCACCTCGTGCACCAGTCACACCGAATCAGGAGCCTTTCTCCGTCTCCAGGTGCGCCCTTACGTCCAGGCCGGGCTGGGACCCTTGCCCCTTTCCCCTCCCTCCAGAAGCATTCTCCCTGCGGAGTCCTGGACTGGGGGCCCCTGGTCCAGCCCCGCCAGCCTCCATCTCCCAACGAGCTCACAAACTGGAGGAGGCTGCTGCCGGGCATCGCCCAGCGCCCCAGGGCTTCTGGAGCACGCCTGGGGATTTTGCAGCCACACCAGCTGTCCAGTCGGCTTGTTTCTGAAGGGGCCGGGCATAGACGGTCAGAACGCCCCCTTGACAAGCGCGGGAGAACCCAGACACTGCCCGCAGGTGGCCAAGCCTGGAACTTGCCACGCAGCCGCCCCCGGGCCCTCAGGCCTCGCTGTATCCACCTGTACAATGGGCGTGCCCGTGACCAGCCCCCACAACGCAGGGAGGGACCCGGCCGCCAGGACCCGGGGCAGCCTGCGGAGGAGGACGCCCATGGGCAGCTGGGGCCCGGCCCCACGGACATTGTTCTCAGGCGCAGCCGGGCTGGCCGGGCGAGGGCCTGGGGACCAGCTGCCGCCCCCGCCCGGCCAGAGGAGCTGGGCCGGGACGGGAGGCCGGCAGCGCCCGTACCCACAATGGGCCCCTTTCTACCCTTGCTGATTGAGACAGTTCAGTTCGGAATATTTAAACAGTTGTATATTCACAGACCTCGAGGAGGGGAGGGGATGACCTAAGGGGGCGAGCCCCGCGATCAATGCTTAATCAGATAACTGCCCGCTCTCGACAAGTCTTCACGGAAGATCAGCCACTCAAACGCTAATTCCTCTTGCTAATTAAGCAGCCTGTTAATTGCTCCCGGGCTCTAATGCCCGTCATTATGCCTGTAACAGCCCGCCTGACAGCACCGGGCCTGGGGCTCGGGGCCCACAAAGGAGCGGCCGTAATGAATCGGCCAGCGCTGGGACCCCCGACGCCATCAGCCCGCACTGCGCCCACGCCGCTCGGGGGGCCAGGCACACTGGGGTCAGCGCCCCTCACGCCAACCAAATGCGTTACAAACGCCGGAACTCGCCAGGACCGACCGACTGCAAAGGAGAGGTGCCAGGAGACGCTGTTCTTTCTTCCTTTCAGAAAAACCCTGCCTGGCTCAGGGACGGCGCGGTCGCTACCTAGAACTCACAACCTCCCCGAGCCCTTTTCAAGCACCAGCCACCAGCCGCGGTCAGTGCTGCCCCCGAGTTTCCATTGTGCACCTGCTGAGCCGGGCACCGCGCCCTTCAGAGCGCCGGGCGGCCTGGAGCAAGCTGCCTGGGCTCTGGGACCTCAGTTTACCTGCATGGCCTGGTGCCTACGTCAGGGCGTCACAGGAGATGTGAGGGGCGAAGGCGTAACATGGATTATGGCCCACTCGGTCACTGTCCTGTCCTCCCGGCCTCCTGATCCGTGCAGGGGCCTCTCGGGCACCGAGCCCCCCCAGGCCGTGCGCTCAGAGCCCGGACTCGCGGCAGTGAGGTGCAGGTGCCCATCACCGCCTCCTGCTAGGGCCCCAAGACCCCGCCAGGACCTGCAGATTCCTAACACTGCTGGGCTCTTGGCGGGAGCACGTCAGCCAGGGAGGAGAGGTCCCCATATTGCCGCTGCGTCCCCTGAGGCGGACACATCAGTGCCGTGGGCCGAGCAGGGTCACAAACTGAGTCACAAGCCTGGGTCGGTCCGATTCTCCGTCCTCACTGTCCTTCCTGCCCAGGGGCCTGGCAGGATGGTGTAGACGCCAGGCTGGGCCTAGGACAGGGCCGGTGGCTATGGGGACAGCAGGTGGCTCGTCCCCACATAAGGAGGTCAGCCTTTGCCCAAAGGTTGCCACCTCCATCCTGCCCCGTCCCCTGTCTGTTCCTGGACAGCAGGTCACGGGGCATGTCAGGGTGCAGACGGCCCCCAGTAAAGGCTGTGGCCAGCCCAGCCAGGCCAACGGCAATGCAGAGAAACCTGCAGGGCCCAGAAGAAATTGGACCTTCCCTGAGGCCCCGCAGCCAGCCCACAACCCCGGCCCAAGCACCTCGCTGTCCCCAGAGACACAGAAGTCCTGCCTTTAGGGTGGGGGCTCCGCAGGTGTCCCCCGCATCCTGCTTCAGGACAGAAATGACTCCTGCCACCACCGTGGCTGTGACCCGCACCCCCCCCCCCCGCCCCGAGCACACCACCTTGTCCATCTCCATGACGACACGAGTTTCCTTTCCAGAGGAGGAGAGAGACCAACAATCCAGGTAGGACCACCTGAGAAGCAAATAGAATGAGCCTGTTCCGGCTTCATGTCCCGTGGGTTCCCAACGGGAACCGTGGCTTCCAACCCACAAGAGTGCGGGCAAGGGGCTTGGGTTGGGCTGCCCCCAGGTCTAGCCGCACCCACATCACCTGGGAACACTCTAGGTCTCCTTCACCTGCCCGCAGGCTTCTACTCCCTGACCCGAGAGACAGTAAGAGGATGGGAGCGCCCGCCTCCTCCAGGAAGTCCCCGTGAGCTCCCACCTCGCTTGGGGGTTTACAGGGTTCACAGACGCCTTGAGAAATGCTGTTCTCACCCCTCAGTCCGCGATGGTGTCCAAGGCCAGTCACGCCAGCCTCCCAGCTCCTCTGCAGGCGGAGACAGACGCATTCCCCGACACCCAGCAGCGCCTGGTCCCACCTGTGAGGGGAGGCCCCAGGTCTGAGGTGGGCGATCGAAGGGGGGTTCCAGTCACAGGGAAGGAGGCTCCGAGGACCGGGGGAGCCCTGACGGCGCAGGTTACCACCACATGGGAGCACACGAGGCCTGCGTGTCGACCAGGACCCCCAGGGACACGGCGGACAGGAGGGATTGAGTTCTCCTTCCCAAAATCCTTGCTGAAACCTGGGGTCTGCCCCGCCCGTCTTGGCCCCCTGCACCCCACTGCCCGGAGCGCCGGGCCCCCCTGCATGCCCCCCACTCTGCCCCCCAGGCCCGGCTCGGTGGGGGCTAGCTTCCCTGCCCTCCCTCCCGTGGGCCCCACGGTCCCCCGCGGCCTGGGAGGCAGCGGGGCTGGTTTGAATTTGTGGGGCCGGGGCTGGTTTCCATTCCTGGCAGCCGCCATCCCCGAGCCCTGCAGGAAGATGCAACCTGCTCGAAACAGACACGAAGGATGGGACAACAGCATCTCTCCACCCCTTATTGAATTAACGACCCGGCCAGTAAGGGAAACCCCTAAATTTGATTTCCTTTCCTGGGCAGATTTTGGAGGCGGGGGCTGATTCTTCGGGAAGGAGTAAGACTGTGGTCTTGTTGAGTCCAGAAGGTTCATTTCTTCCCCTCTTATAATGATCCTTTCTTCCCCTGCAGGTACCTGAGTTCTGTTTATTCTGCCAAACTTGAAACCCCCCCAATACGGCGGCCAGGAACCACCAGGGGGGCCTGGGGGGACCCGCACCTCCAAGAGGCTCCCCCGCCCCGGGCCTTGGGGGCAGAGCTTGGAAAAGACAAGGCTTCGGGTCTGTGACGAACGTGACAGGCCAGGACGACTCCCCGGTCAGACGTCTGAGCCTTCCAAAGAAACCTGCGGATGCTGGGTTTCGGGGGTCGGTCCGTATGGGGGCTCACTCACCCCAGCGGACACATTCGACTGCCCGGGGGCTGTGGGGCCGCACAACGAGACAAAGGATTGTCTGCAAAGAGAGTGTCGGGGCCGGGCTATCTCTGGAATTAGACGCAGTGAGATGGCGTATTTCATGTGCCCCCCACGGATCTGGAGGGCGCAGGCCAGCGTCCGGCAGGCGGGCAGGCGGGCAGGTGGGCAGTCCCGGCCGGGCCCCGCTGCTGGCCACCGTGTGGCTGCGTTGCGTCCCCCTGACCCCCTCAGACACCATGTGCAGGAAAGGGGCTTGCGGTGAGCACGGCTCCCCTAATAGGATCCATATTCTGCCGGGTGCACATTTAATATAAAAGATCTGGCGATACCCACCGCCCGCACTGCTCTGGTCCAACTGAAAGCCCTTTGTTCGGGGAGATTAGGGCAGGATTTGCTTTCATTTTTCACGACGTTTCACTCACTACATCACCGAGGTTATTGACGTGGCCGCGGCCCCTCCTTCCCTCCGCCGCCCCCAGCCCCCGCATTCCAGGGTCTCCAGCTGCCGCAGGGCCGGGATGCGGGCTGCAGGTACGCCTGCCCAGGCCGGCCATGTAGGCCCAGGGCCCTGTCCCCGAGGCTGGTGGCTGCCCATGGGTCCAGCCCCGGGTCCCCTCGTGGGCCCTGTCCTCCCCTGTCCTGTCCCAGACTCACATCTGTTTCTCTGGCTTTGGAGGCCGTGGCCATTTCTCACGGCCGCCCTCCGTCCCACGCCGCACCTCCTGATCCTGGCTGGGGGCCCACAGCCCTGATGGCGGGTGGGCGAGCGAGCGGGCGGGCGGGCGAGCAGGCCTGCGGGGCAGTGGCCGCCCGGCTCCTGCTGGCCTCGACAGAAACGGTTTTGTTCCGGTCGGGGCCTCTGGGCTATGGCTTGATCTCACTGTGTTCTGTTTTAATTAAGAGCTGATCTTTTTTTGAGCCCATTCCTGAAAATAGCTCCATGTTGCTTTCCTGCAGGACATGAGGCTTTTAAAATAAAAGCCTTTTTCGAAAAACAAATAACAATGTGCCCCCCAGACCCCCACCCAGGGGTCGTGTTGGTGGGCAGATGCTGGTGCCGGGGCTACCGTGGCCCTGGGAGTGGCGGGGAGGGAGGGCTCCCGGGCGCCGGGGCTGGGCCTGTGGCTGTGGGCTTCCGGGGAAGCAGGCCCCGAGCGCACCGCTGCCGAGCGGCCTTCTGCGCGCAGCCTCCACCACCTCCCCCGGCCCTGCCTCAAGAGCCAGGCACTAATTGAGGCATTTTCCTGCACAACAGAAAGAAAAGAGGAGAAAACACCCACTTATGTTGTCCCAACACAAGATTCTGACATGTTAACAAGTTTATTATATCCTGTTTCTAATCTAAACACAGAACGAGTTCTCCGCAGAAGTGGGAAGTCAGCCTCCAACGGTCCTCTCTGGGGCCGGCGGCCTCCCTTTGCCCCTGGTCTGGGCTCAGCCGCCACCCCTGGTCCCCTGGTCCCACCCGCCCGCGGCCCCTCCCAACAGCCCACCGCTCCCAGACCCCCCCAGTGTCTACCCCGGCTTTTACCACTGAACGCTGCAGAAGCCCCAGCCTGGGACCGGAGGGAAGGCCCCCCCCATGACCTCCCCCCAGGGTCTGTAGGGCACCAGGAGCAAGGGCTGGTGGCCGGGGGCTTCCTGAGTCCATGCTGGCCATCCAGCATGCCACGTCCAGCTGACAGCCAGCTCCCCTCTCTCGGGCTTCGGGGGTGGGGGCAGACTCTTTGGGGCCATTAAAAATAAGAGACTGGGTATGCAGTTAGGTTGATCTTTGCTATCCCCTCTCCAGTTCGTGAACAAAGCCACCCTTCAGCTCCTATAGGTCCCTGTCCTCCGGCCATGCCCTGGGCAGCATGGGTGCCCTTCATGTGCTGTGGGGCTTTGCACTGCTCTGCTGCCTGGAAGCCCCGACCTTCTTCCGGCGGTCAGGGTGGACGGGCTCAGCGGGGGCCCGGCCGAGACGCATCCCCGGAACCTTCCGCGCCAGACTGTGCGGCACACATGATATGTGTGGAACAACATGATACGGGGCCAGGAGGAGACATCCTACAGATTTAATCCGTCCCCTTAATTACTTGGATTTCAAGCTGTGGACTGAGAACTCTGCTGGGCGGCAGGGGCTGGCCCGTCCCAGGCCTCCCACGCTGGCTCAGGGAGCCACCTGTGGGCTCAGGCCAAGGACGGGCAGTGGATGGCTGTGACCCTCCCCGAGCAAGGGGCCGTGCCCTGGCCTCTCCCTGGATCCCTCGGCCCAGGGAGGGACGGACAGCACCCACTGCCTGGTGGGGCTCAGAGCAGGTGGGCAGGTCGGGAAGGTGGGCTCCCCCTCTCCTTCCTCCAAGATGGGGTGGGAGTTATGACCTGCCAGGCAGGGCAGGGGCTCCTTCCTTCCCGCAGCTCTGGGGTCCCTGGGGATCGGGGTGCTGCCCTGCCCCCAGCCTCTGCCCTCCCCCGCGCTCTGCAGATGGGCCTGTCAGCTGCTAAGTAAGAGACAATCCAGCGTGACCAGAAGGGCAGGCCTTTCTCAGCTTCTGGAACAATTTTCAAACACTTAACTCCATGGCTTACATTAAGAAAAAGGATCAGTCATCAAAATCTCATTGTGCCGGCACAAAAAACGCCGTACCCCCGCCACTCTCCCACGTTCCCGAGCCCCAGGCCTCGGTTTCCTGCCAGCCTGCTTACACCGCCCCGGGCTTCTAGAGCCCTCTCCCCAGCACGCTTCCCAGCCCAGTCCCCCAAGCCGACCCAGAGAACCCGCAGCATGCCCTCCCCTTCCCAGGAAGCCAGAGGAAACCAGCAGCCCCCCTTCTAACCCCTCCCCACCCCCACCACCGGAGTCAAGGCCTTGGGGCCACCAGGCAGCACTGGGAAGACTCGCCCACGTCCCCAGCCTGGCCCAGGCCGCAGGGGACGCTGAGGCCCGCCTGAGAGCCCCCTCACCATGCCCTTTCAGGAAAATGACTTTCCATGCCGGGGTCCAGAGAAAGGTAATTAACTGAACCCCAGAGGCCGAGCCTGCGTCGAGTCACCCCGCCTGGTCATACAAAGAGCCACCGCCAAGCCAGCCTGGCCTCAGCACTCCTGCGTGGCTGAGAGGTGGGTGGCGGCTCACTCTTCTCCACCCGCACCTCCGAAGGAAGCCCCCTACAGCCCAGAGAGGCGCCCGGAGGCTCATGAAAGGGAAGAGCAGGGTTCTGCCAGGCAGGGGGCATCCACGCGAGCCCTGCGGATCGAAGGGCATCCGGGAGGAAGTCACAGGGACAGTGTGTTAGCCTACTAAGGCCCTGGGCCTGAGAGAAGGACCGGGAGCAGCGGGTGGAGGTGGGCTGGGGTGGCTAAGGGTCGTCCTGGGCCCATGCTGTCCCCACCTTGCTGGACCCACCAAGGCACGCAGCCGAGCCCCCACCACACAGACGGGCTGCCTGGCTGCGGTCCTTTCTTCCAGGCGTCCTTCTGGGGCTTTCTTCTGTGGCTGTCCAGAGCCCCCCCCAGCCACAGAGGCATTGTTAGTGCCCCCCGTGTGCACACTCATTCACGCACGCACATGTGTGTGCACCCCTCCTAGAGCCCTGCTCTGTGCGCCTGGTTCTCCCCATGCTCTCGTCCCTCCTTGAAGTCTACTCTGGGCTGAGCTCACGTGGACCCCGAGGGGGCCCCAGGACCCCGTTTGCTGCCCAACTGGCGGCCTTGGCCAATGCCACCCATGGGCCAAAAGCCATGCCAGGGGCAAGAACTCAGTCAGGCCACCTGGACCTGGGGCTCCAGGTCCCCACAGTCAGCACGAGGCCAGCCGAGACTGGGCCCCAAATGGCACGCACATTCGGGAGCCCTCAGCCCCTGCTCCTCATGCTGGAGATGGGCCGCACCAGGGATAAGGGTCCTTTACTGCCCTGGGCGACTCCACACCCCACCTAAGAGGGACTGGAACATCCAAGAACGCAGAGGAGACCAGTGTGCACGGCGGCAGCTGCATGCGCGCCCGCCCGCACCTCCAGGCTCCTCCCCAGACCCAAAGCTCCCGGTCCTGTCCTGGGAGGACGGGCCGCACCCGAGCAGGAGGGCCATGTGTGCAGCCTCACCCCGCCAGTGGGCTTCCAACCGTACCCGCACGCACTCTCTGAACCCCTGGTTTCAATTGGCAAGACTCCGCATGGTCTAATCCGATTTCCTACCTCTAAAGAAGGCCGAGCCCATATTTGTATTTGAAATGCCCTTAAACCTGGGCTGGCCTGGGGCAGTGCTCACAGAGGTGGGTATGGAGATGGGAAAACCAGGATTGAATTATTCCAAGTGGATGTGAACAGAGGAAACAGTGGCTGGAAACCCGGGGGCAGGAGAGCATGGGGGGGGGCAGGGGGCTTCCTCCCAGAGGACGGAGCTTGCCTGGGCCGAGCTGCAGGCCTGTACGGGGCCCTGACCCCTGGCGGACCTTGCAAGACAGCGACTCCTCAGCCTTGCAAACTCGCAGGCCATCAAGACCACGCGTGTCAGTGGGGGGCCACCCAGCGAAGGGCACTTGGCCACGCTCCGCCGCTCCGAGGCGCAGGGCAGAAAGCCTGGTGCTGCTGTGTAAGACCCCCTCGGGAGCAAAGGTGGCCCCCCCGGGGCTGAGGAGCGCAGGCCCTCGGAGGCCCACAGCCCAGGCCGAGTCGCCCGCCAGGGCTGGGTCCACCGGGCAGAGCTCACCTGGGTCCCTCGGCCCGGAGGACCCGGCCAGCAAGGAGAAGCTCTGACCTGCCTCTTGGCCACGGAGACCCTCTCCATGCCTGGCCTCGGCTGGGCAGACCTGGGGCAGGCAGGTCCCGTGGTGTCTGTGACCGGACACAGGGCCCCACGGGCAGAGGCCTGGTGGGGCTGCACAGCCGGGAAAGAGGAGGGAGGGTCCGCGTCCCCGAGTGACCAAGCGCAGACCAGGGCCGCTGCACTCCCGGGAGCAGGGTCAGTGCTATCTGGGCCCAGACACCTTAAAATTCCCACAGAAGCAGGGAAATGGAACAGGACCACCCTCAGCACCTCTACCCTGTACCGCTCCTGCACACTCTGTCCTTGGCTTTAGTTCACGCTTTTGTGCACCGTAGGCACTCACACTGGATGGAGCGAACACACCAGGGAACGGATGCAGGGGGTAAGCCTCTCTCCAGTAACCCGCTAGAAGACACGGTGCCCTGGGGTCTGGGACGGTCCCTCGGTGGCCCAAGAAGGACGTGGCCACACACCCCTGTGGACGTAGGGCTTGCCGCTGAACTCAGCCTCCAGGGGCGCTGCAGGGCGGGGGCCGCTGCAGGGACGGCAGCTCCCAGGTGCCCGACATATGGTGGAAAGGCCACGGTGCTGGCCCCGCGATGGCCGAGATTCTAGCACGGCTGCTGGGGAGGCCGGAGAAGGGCCAGGTGGAGCTCCCACCCCCTGGAACTGGGCGTCAGCTGCCGGGCGCCCTCTGGCATGCTAACCATCGACCATGGGTGACACCACCTCGGTGGCCAGGTGCAGCCCTCGGGCCACTGGCCTTGCTCATGCAGGGGACGCCCTGCCCCCACTTGCCTGCACGTGGCTCGCAGTGAAGGCAGCACTGTGGGCAGCGTGTGTGCAAGCCTGTCGCCGGTCCCCCTTTGTCCTCGGGAGCCTGGCTCCCAGGCCTGCCTGATGGAATATTGATCCTGGGAGTGCAAAGTCCAGCGAGCCATTAGTCCAATCTGCTCTCAAGCTGACAGGATCCCATCGTTTGTCATCTGCCCTGTCCTGCTGGGTTTGTTTAGGAGCGGGGGTATTTGCTCTATCTGCCACTTTCCAAGCCTCCCCACTGCACTCCTTCCCTGACAGGCATTTATGGAGCCCGCCTGTTCCCACAGGCCCCCACCCCCACCGCCGGGACAGCTGTCTGCGGCCAGACACCTTCACGCCAGGTCTTGTTAGCACTGACCCAGCACGGCCCATGTCATCCCACAGCAAGCGTCTCCCTGCCACTCCAAGAGGCCCGTGCCATCACCCCCCTCGACCACCAGGACAATGGTGAGGCCCAGAGAGGGGCCGCCCCGGGCTCAGGGCCACACGGCTAGCAAGGGCCCAGCTGAGGTTCAGAACCGACTTCTGCGGACGCCGAAGGCTGCATCCTCGGTCACAGGAGACACCATCAGCAAGCAGGGCTGGTGCGGGGCGGGGGCCGGCCGCGCAGAAAGGGGCTCTGCCCTCACACCTGAGATGGCGCTGTCCGGCGGGCATCTCGGCCTCTGCAGGAGCCCCTGCTCTCGCCACCCCTGACAATTTGGGGCTCTGCCGGTCACCCCCCAGGGCCATCCCGGGGTTAATGCACCAGCAGGAGTGGCACCTGGTTGGTGAAGCTTTGGGGATACAAAGGGGTACAACTGCCATGGGGTCCTTGTCGGGGTGCCTGCAGCCACCTGGCAGCAGGGGCAGCTGGCTTTCCAAGTGTGCATGTGTGAACACATGTGTGAGTAGGCATGTGCATATGTGAGCACATGTGAGCGACGTGAGCACATATGAATGGATAGTTGTGAGCACGTGAGTGTGTTAGAATGTATGTTAGCATGTGCATGCAAGTGTGGGATCAGTACATGAGTATTAGCGTGAGTGTGCAAGTGTGTGGCATCATGAGCATGGGTGAGTGCATGTGTGAACACGTGTGTTAGCGTGTGCACGCAAATGTGTGAGCACATGAGTGTTAGCATGTGCGTGCAAGTGTGTGAGCACCTGTTAGCATGTATGTACAAGTGTATGATCATGTGTGTGTGGACCACGAGCATAAATGAGTGAATATGTGATCACATGTGTGCATGCAAGTGTGTGAGTGCATGTGAGTGTGTTATGTACATACAAGTGTGTGAGCACAGGGCTATCAGTGTGTGCAAGCGTGTAAGCATGTGTGGGTGTCAGCATGTACATACAAGTGTGATCACGTGTGGGTGCGTCAGCATGTATATGAAAGTGTGATCGTGTGTGTGTTAGGATGCGAGCACATGTGAGTGTGCTAGTGTGTGTATGCACGTGTGTGATCGTGTGTGGGTGTGTCGGCATTACATACAAGTGTGATCGCACGTGTGCACAAGTGTGCTCCACGCGAGTGTGTTAGCGTGTACAAGCAAGCATGTGGCCCCGTGAGCATGGGTGAGAGCATGTGTGAACATGTGTGTGAGTGTGCGTGCTGGGGGGAATGCTGCTGTCTCAGGACACGCGGTGGCATTTCAAACGAACATCCAAACGCCAGTCTACAATTTAGAAGCTGGTGACTTTGCCGTGGAAACTCCTCCTCACGATACCCGTGGGCTTAAAAACAAAATCAAACAAAATGTTGGCAGGAGACAGAAATGGCTCCAGCATTTGCCCCTTTACATCCCAAGCGTTCAGAATAAAAGGGAGAAGCCGGCGCTGTTCTCGAGTCCGAATACAAGTCCTGAGCTCCGGGGGGGCGCTCAGAGCTGCGGCACCTCGGGCGGACCCCTCCCCACCCGAGCCGGCGGCAATGCCGGGAGACATCACGGGGAGCCGACGCCACCGGGTGCTCTCGGAGGCAGAGGTCAGGACAAAAGTGTGCAGTGGCTGGGGAGCCCTGCGGTCTGCCGGCCCCTCCTGGGCTGCTGCCGCCCCGCCCCAGACTCCCTGCCTTGTCCGTGAGGCAACCGCGTGGACCCTCCCCGCTCCCTCCTGCTTTCCTTCTGTCCTGCACACCTTCACTGAGCCCCAGCCGTGAGCTGGGTCTCTCTCCAGCTGGGACCTGGGTTAGAGGGTGGCTGAGTGGACAGGGACGCAGGCCCCCAGCCCTGCCCCCAGCCCTCCACTCAGCTCTCCGGCACCACCCTCCTCCTCCTGCCACAGCAGGGCCATGAAAGACAGAACTCAGAGGAGCGCCCTCCCCTCCTACCTACTGTGGAGCTCAGACACCCAGCCCCCCTCCAGGGGTCTCTGGCCTTGGGTAGGAGTGGGTCCAAGATGCAATGAGTCAGTTCTGGGGGGCACTCCAGGTACTCGTGACCAACGCTGGTGCTGCCCCGGCTCTGGAAGGCCCTCTTGGCACTTTTGGTGCATGCTGATCCTCGTAATGGTTTATGAGTCCAGAGCTAGCTGGGTCCTGGACTCAGCCCTTTACAGGTTTGACCTCCCCCGCAGGAAACCCCACTGGCCATCCTGGTCACCGTCTGTGAGCCGCCAGCCCGGGTGTCGCAGACCTCAGATCGACCTGTCAGTAACGTGTGACTTCCTCCTTAGCCAGCAGGAGCCCCTCCTCACCCAGGGCTGCTGCCCAGATGCAGGGGCCGGGGCAGCAGCACAGGAAGACCCTGCCTCGGGGAATGTCGCCATGTGGGCTGCCGGTGGGCAGTCATCAGTCCAGGCCATGCAGCACAGGCTTGGGGCTTTGGGTTACCAAAGTCGCCAGTAGCAAACATAAACCCCAAGGGCACGGTGGGCTACGGGCCTGTAAAAGGGCCGTGTGCACCTCCAGAGTGCCGTGTGCATCCGCGAGCAGACATCGCCAGCCCCTATCTACGCGGTTCGGTTTTGTTTCATTTGAGGAAAGCTTGTCCTGCACCAAAATGACATTTGTGACCAAGAAAAGCAAAGCTCGGGGGCCCGAGGGCCGATCCCCGTGGACGGTGCTGATGCTCACCCCCGGAACGTTCAGCATCTCTCCCGAGCGGGGAGTTTGGAGACAGCGCCGCTGCCATTCTGCTTCCTCTGCCCTTTGTCACCAGAGGGGAAATGCCTTGGCTTCTCCGAGGCCCGTTTCATCCATTCAAGTGATGCCCTGGATCCAACTTTTTCCTTTCACTGAGATCTTCCCGGCATGGGGTACGTCCACCCAAAAATACAGGGAGGACGAGGGAAAGAAAGAACTTCCCGAGTTGGAAGCACGGATGGGGCCGGAGTTTTATTAAAGTCGTTTCTATTTACTTCCCACCTAGATAAGATCTTAATCACAGCCCCCAAATTATCCGCGCTGACATTTATCAACGCCCGTCCGCCGCTCCCGCCCGCGACGGCCATCAGCCTTTCTTCCCGCCCTGCCTTTCAATGGAAGTTAATTTCGAGTACATGATTTATCTTGCTGGGTGAGCAGCGCCGAGGCGCCCACCTTTTCAAAGGGCGGGCTGGGGAGTGAATTATAGCGACGCTGTCCAGTGATTGGGTTCCGTGGGGAAGGAGAATAGGCAGCAGTGTGTTGCCTGATGTGATGCTGGGCCTTTTCAGCCCGCGAAGAAAAAAAGATTAGGCCTCTGACGGCGGGGCTGACAGGCGAGCTCAGGGCAGCAGACAAAAGGCCGGTACCTGAAAGCCGGACCCGCGCCCCGTCCCCCGAGGGGGTGTGTGCGCCCCCGACCCGCCTCCTTTGCATGTGCTCAGGCCACGCAGCGCCCACACCCCACCTCGCTCCTCCCCGTCCTCCGCCACCCCTCCTTCCTCCGCCCCCTCCCTCCTCCCCCCCCCCCGCTCTCCCTGGCCTCCCCCCAACAGAAGCCCCTCGGGTCCCAGGTCCTGCACTCAGGTCACTGTCTGGCTCACAGCCCTTTTGACAAGAATCCCGCCTCTGTGTGCGGATTCCTCCCGTCAGCACCCCCTCCAAGAGGGAGAATCTTGTCCACCACACCCCCCCCCCCCAGCTCAGAGAACAGAGGCCTGTGCAAACCCGCCCCCACGAAGGGTGGCAAAGGGCAAGGCCCTTTCTCTTCTGTCCGCCCGTCCCTGGGGGTCTGGCAGGGAGGGCCGCGGCCGTGGGCCCAGGGCTCCAGCTGGGCCAGCAGGCCGGGGTGGGGTGGCCTGGGTCCCTGCCGGCTCAGGGCCTGTCCCCGGCCACTCGGATGGTGGCACGCCTCCCTCTGGGAGCCTCAGGAGGGCAAGGACACCCCGTCCCCAGCCCCAGGGCCCAGACCTCCCAGCCAAAGCGACGCTGAAGCATTTTTGTGTTCGGAGCCTTCCCTCCAGGACGGCAGGGGGTCCGCAGCTCAGCCGCGCCCCACGGGGAAAGGAGCCCACAGCAAAATAGGCCATCGGTGTGGACGCCACGGCATGCTGAGAAAAGGCTGACTTTGACCACTAACGTAGATTAGGGAGTCGGGAAAGGTCCCCAGGTCAGACACACAGACGAGCTCCTGGCGGAAGGCCCCAGGCCCCGGTCGCCCTCAGCGCGGCCTGGGTCCCCAGAGGAGGTGGAGCCTGGGTCCCTGAAGAGGCCGCTTCCGGGCACCCCGCACCGACCGTCCCCTGAGAGGCCACAGGGCTGCCCGTGGAGCCGGCCCAGGCGCGCTCAGGGAAGCCGGACCAGGAAGCAGGGCCAGGGAGGTGGCCTCCTCTCTGCCCAGCATGGACACACAAATGGACGAGCTCGTCAGGGAAGCACCAGATTTAAGGGGAAATGCGTCCTGCCCTCCGAGGCTGCCGGTCGCCACCCAGGCCTTCCAGTGCCCCAGTGAGGGGACTGGGCTGGGCTCACCTCACAGCGTCCAGGGCCAGTTACAGCTGCAGATGTGGGGGTGCGGCCCCTCCCTCCTCGCCTGGCTCCTTCTCCTCTCACCAGGTCTCCCCGGCCTGCGGGGCCGCGTGGAGGAAGAGGCCAGATGGAAGAAGGGGTCCACAGGAGCGTCCGTGGGCTCCAGCTTGGACGTGTGGCCCCAGAGCCGGACAAACCGCGTTCACACCTGCCTCTGCCCTCCCCCAGCTGCTCCGGCACCTCGCGTGTGGTGGATGGGGGGTGGGTAGACGCGGCAGGGGAGGGTCCCGCTGTGACCCCCTCCCGGGATCCTGTGTCCATATGGAGGGCAAGGAGCCAAGGACAGCAGTCGCCGGCCCTGCAGCCCTCAGCACTGCCCCCCTGCCCCAAGAAACACAGCCCGGGCGCGATGACGCCTGCATCCCAAAGCGGTGACGCCACCGTGAGCTGGGTAGTTTCCAAGCCTCCCCCCAAATCACACCAGTCACTGATCAATACGCCTGTTTGCCCCTCGGAGGGTTGGGGGAAGTCTGGCTTCTGAGACCCGAGGTAACCTCAGAGCTTCGGGGTTTCACCTTCACCCGGACACACAGACGCGGGTGGACAGTGTCCCCCGGCCGCTCCCCTGGAGGGCTCCATGCTGCTCGCTGACGACGTTAGTCCCCTGCCCTGCTACGAAGCCATCCCCCAATCGCTGCACAGTCAGTCCTCGGCTGAAGCACCTGTTCTAACAGCTCGTGATGCCTCACCAGGCCCCCGGGAGCGCTCACTATCAGACAGTTACTAAAAGACACTCGACCTCTGGGAGCACAGCGCAGGGGAGTCCTCCGCGCACCAGCCCCGAGAACGCCAGTGAGCAAAGCAACTGCTCCCCGGACGGTGCCTCTCTTGCATAATGGTAAGAACAATAAGTAATAATAAAAACACAAGTCCATGTCCATCCGGCTCAGACCCAGCCAGGACCTGGCGGCGCCCCCGGCCCCCACAAGCACCTTGAGCCCCAGAACCGGGAAAGCCCACGACACGCGGAGAGAGCCAACCCTGCGGGCCGCCTTCTGAGGGCACACACAGCACGCACCTGTATTTTTAACATATGTGACTTTGTTATGCTCTTCTTTAGAATTTACGACACCTTTTGGAACAATCCATGGCCATCTTGGAGCGACGAGAGGGGCACAGCGGACACTTGCGTGGAGGCCCCGGGGCTTCTAGATCTGTGAGTGCAGAGTGAGGCGGTATAGACAGGTGCAGGTTCGAGTCCCGTGGGGCCGCGCCCGCCCTCCCTGCGCTCGGGGCAGCGTGGGCACCTGGCACCATACAGACTCCTGCCACAACGTGCCTGCTGTTCCTTCACTGTGGTTGTCAGGCGCCAAGCACCAGCCCAGCATGGACCAACTGACCCCCTGAAACACCCTCACGCGTGTGGAGCTCTGACCCATCCCAGGGTGATGCCACTGGTTACCTGGTGGCATCACAGGCCACAGAGACTAGCTCTGCCCCTCCCCCAGCCAGGCTGGGATAGCGGCTCCCGGGGGGCGGGGGGGGGGCATAACTAACGTTAGATCCCTACCTTACACCGTAGACAACTCCCACTAGAAGGATGGAGGGATTTAAATATGGAAAGCAAAACTCAGAAACTTCAAGAAGGAAGTAGAGGAGAATCTGACCTGGGGACAGGGAAGGATTTATTAACACAGACAGAAAAGGCAACGTTGATCACTCCCAGCTCCCCGTGCACCTCCCTCAGCCCACAGATGGAGGAGTGCAAGCTCTCTGTGCAGTGGGCATGTTCCCAAGCTGTGAGACTGGTGGGTCCCGAGCAAGGAGAGAGCTTGGCAGGGCCCAGTGCGGGGCAAGGCTCCCTAGCATGGGACCACAGTGGGGCGGGCACCTCTGTGGATTCTCCTCCCTGGCGATCCCGTTCCCCCACCCCCCCGCCCCCTTCGCAGCCCCGGGAAGGCAGGAGCCATGTGCATTCTGCTTAGGACCTCTCGAGAGCGCCCAGCCCCAGGCTGGCCACACAGCTTGTCCATGGGGGTCTGACACTTGGCTGATGGTTGGGGGCAAAAGGTGAGCGGGGACCTTAGGTAGGGGGCTGTGCCTGGGGGAGGTGTCTGGGTTTGGCCAGCCGAGCCCCCGGGATCATGTGTGCCCCTTACAAGAGAAGGTGGTTCTGAGGTGTGTCCGTCCAGCAGGGAGGACAATGGGAGTGAAAATACGCCTGGGCCGATTCCCATAATTAGTGTGATACTCTACCAGGGATTACCACAAGCACAGCCCATCAGGGAAATGGGCTGAGAGCACAGAAGTTACCTGGCAGGTATTTTGAGCCGGCTGGTGTTAAGAAGATCTGCGGGCTCCCTGTTGAGCATTAAGTGGTATATACTTAAAGGATTGGTCTATTTACATTAGAATTAGTTGAGCAGACTGCCCCCAAGGAGCTGCTGGCTCTGAATCCCGGCCGGTAATCCCTCCGTGAGCCTAAACCACCTGGGTGCAGACTCAGGGTCGGTGCTTCCTCCGGGGCCAGCCCTCCAGCCCCACCGGCCGCCTGCTCCCGGCCGGCCCTCTGCCTCGGCCCTGCTGGCAGGGCTGGGGGCGAGGTCTGCAATCCCCCAGATGCCCCCCTGCCCCCCGACCAAGACCAGCAGAGCTGGGACACTCCCAAGGGTGGGGTCAGGAGCCCTGCAGGACCACCTGCCCTGACACCGAGCAGCTTTGTTCTTGGGCACGAGGCACAGACTCCAGGCTCCTTCCCTATGGCCCTGAGAAATGACCAGCCCTGCTTCCTGGGCCCTTCACCCCCGAGGCCAGAGCAGCTGTGCACACCGAGGCTCCCTGTGGCCACTACTGTCCCCGCTCTGATGAGGTCTGAGCTGCCCACCCAAAGCCATGCCACCGGGCTTGACCCCAAGCCACCTGACCCGCGGGCCTGCCGCCAGTGACCACTCAGCCTCCTGCCAGGGCCGGGATAGGGGGTCTCGCCGCACCGGCTGGGGCCGGCAGGGCTGTGCTGGGCCCGGGGACAAGTTCCCAGCAGATGTGTACCGCCAGTCCGAGCCAGTGCCCAGCCACCTCCGACCCGCAGACCCGGCCCAGCTGCTGCCCACTGCCCCACGCAGGCCAGCGGCCGCTGGCTCAGATCTGCCCCTCTCCGTGTGGCCCTAGCCGGGGTGGCCGCATAGACCCAGCTGGTGAGGACAGAAACCTTGGGGTGCTCTCCTTTCCTGCGCCCCACATGCAATCTTTCAGCAGGAGTGGCCAGCTCCCTGTTCTGATGTTCCTGCGCCCCCTGGCCTCGGCCCCCACCCCGTCACCTGCACCTGCTCAGGCTCCTCCTGAGTCTACACTCTGTTCTGGAGCGCGGTGACCTTTGACAAATGGGACGGGGCTCAGGTGACTGTCCCGCTGAAAGCCCTTCGGTGGCTGCCTGCCACACGGGGAGCAAAGCCCACCGGCCTCACGCAGGCCACAGGCCGGCCTCCGGGCTGGCCCTCACTCTCTGGTCCCTTTCACACCCCCATGGCCAGCGTCCAGCTTCTCCAATGCACGGAGCCTCAGGGCTGAGCGTTCCCTGTCCCCTCTGCTGGTTGGCTTTCCTCCCTCTCCGGGCCTTCTGGTTCCATACTCGGTGTCCCGTTTCACGAAAAAGTACCAGTTCTCAGCACAGGCTGGGTCCCTGTCTGTGGGCTCTCAGAGGCTGCCCGCCCCAGGAAGGCTCCATCCACAGGTGCCACGGTCCTATCCCAGCCCCACCCAATGGGAACCTGGGGACGGCCGCTCCCAGGGCCTAGGGCTGGGCCAGCCTTGCAGGACACACACCCCCCACAGGGGCAGAGGTGGACCCCAGGGGACACACAGGACGGCCCACGCCAGGGAGAGGGGAGAGACTTTCAGAGCCTCCTCTTCTATCCTCTCTCCCCTCCTGGGCCTTCCGTGGCCGGCGTGGCTGCCCTGGGCACCTCACCAGTTTCTGTCCTGTCTGAGGAAGAGGAGGGGAGGGGGGGCTGTAAACAGAAGGCGCCTCCTCTGGCCCCTTTCTCAGGGAGGAACTAGAGCCCCCTCTCTCGGGGCTAATTAGCATGCTGTCTGTGGGCCCAGCTAGGAATGTAATTACTGAGGGGGCCAGCCTGCCCGAGGAATGCATTTTGAAGGTTACCATAGGAATCGGCCTGGCCTATTCATGGTGCAGTACGGTGCTAATCATGGTCATGAGGAAGGGATTGGGGGCTCTGCAGGTTAGCTGGGGAGAGCCGCCTGAACAAAGCCCCCGCACTCACTCCTTAACCCTTTGGGGTCCAGACTGGTGACCGTGGGAGGGCCCGCTCCCTCCGAGCCAGGTCTAAGCATCCTGTGCACGACTGCGCTCTGGAAGTGTCCCCTGATGGCCGCTGGCCTGGAGGCCACCCGCCTCCTAGGCTGATGTGCCACCCCACAGAGCTCCCATCCACCTTGAACGGATAGTTTAGACCAGAGGTGAACAGCCAGGACCCTGCTCTGGGCCTGGCCATGGGGGAGGCAGGACGGCCACAAGAGCCCGGACAGGTGGACAGGACATGACGGACGGACACGGGCCCTCGGCACACAGAGGCACATGGACGCGGGTTGACGCCCAGGGGTAGGGCAGGCAGGCCTGGAGGCTGGGCTGGGCGGGCTGGCAGGCAGGAGCGTGGCCTTCTCCAGGGCGGAGCCTCCAGGACACTGGCCACAGAAGCCCCCGCTGGTCGGTGGACAACCGATGGCCCCCACAACGGCCTTCCTGACTCTGTGCAGGGGGGTGGGCACCGGGGGAGGCAGCCCTGCCTGTGCTTCCCCCCCCCCCTGCCCCGGCCACTCCTGAGCCACACCCCACGTTCCCGCCACTTGAGAGCTGCCCTGGCCCTCTGTCCCCCATGATCGGTGCCTTCCCTTCTGGTGGACTCACCCCCATCTCTCACCCACGCCTTCTGTGAACATTTATTGAGTGCCTACTGCATATCAGGTGCATTTGGGAGCTGGCAGGAAAAGCACCACTGGGTCCCAGTGATGCTGCCACAGCGGAGCAACGTGGGTTCCCAGGCAGGCTCACGTGGGAGCAGGACCCGTGTGTCCCCAGAGAAGAGCACCAACCACAAGCTCGGGGACAGAGACAAGAGTGGGCTCTGGGCAAAGGATGGTGGGCTTGTGCCCCGAGCGTGCAGGAAGGGACCGCAGGGCCAGCTCCGGGGACCCTGGAGGCCACACGGGGGCACTTGTCGCCTGCCCGGCCCGGTCCCTCTTCTCCTCCCGGACCCCCGAGTGGTGCGCGCAGCCCAGGACAGGTGGGCCAGCACAGGAGAGAAGGCAGCTCTCCCGGGCTGTCCTCGGTGCTGCGTCTCGGGCCCCCGAGTAGGGGCTCCTGCCTGTCCCAGCCCCTGCAGCGCCGTCCATCGGACCCCTTCCCGGTCCTGGGGTGGGCTTCATTCACTGGCGGCTCACGTGCTTCCGGAACTGCAAAGTCCCAGTGCACCGAGGATCGCGCTTTCCAGCACCTTCCAGAAAGCACAGGCCTTCCGGGGGCCGCCCCCCGGTCCCCACCACACCGCTTGTTAGCTGGTGCTCTGAAAAGCCTGGAAGGGGAGAGCCTGCACTCCGGTCCCCCGAGCCACGCTGTTCTCAAGAGACCCTGGGGGACCTGGTCTCCGTGGGATCCGCCATTCAGCGGTGACCCAAGGAGCTGTGTGTTGTCAACACGCCTTCCCCCAGCCAAGGAGCAGAGACCTGGGAGGAGGAAGGCAATTTGTTTGTGAATTTTGCCCTTTGTTATGGAAAGCTGCTGGGTTTTAAAAAATTGTAAAGGTTTGAACCGTTAACTCCCAGGGTAGTCCCGCCCTGCGGATGGGGAACTTTGAGGAGGTGTTTATTCCTTCTTTTTAAAAAAAACACACAGAATTGATGTTAAGTAGCCGTATGCAAATTTCCTGGGGCCTGTTGATTTTACTCTCTTGAAATCTTATTGAAAAGGCTCAACCCCACAAAAATGAGAAAAATTGTCCTCTCCAGTCAAGCCCTGATTTTCACGGACGGTTCTCAGGTTCAAGGCCCCTCTTTTAAGCTCATTTGGCTTTTCAGAAAAGAGCTTGGGCTAATTGCAGATTTCCTGCCCCTCCCGGTGCATCTGTGGGCAGAGCCGCCTGGGACCCCACCAGCCTCTGGCCCCAGGCTCAGGACGCCCCCACACGAGGTGTTTCTGCCTCGCCCCCTGAAGGCCTGGGTGTTACTGGGGCCCCTCTACAATCTGGTTTCTACCGGGCGTGGGATTATCATCGCAAATCATTGTGCAGCTCCAGGTGGACACAGATGGTGGCAAAGGCTTTGTTTTGGGGTGAAGCATGTCCTCAAAATTTGTGTGCTGCAGTTCTGACCCCCAGGACCTCAGAGTGTGACTGCATTTGGAAGCAGGACATTTACAGAGGTGACTGAGGTAAAATGAGGTCACTGAGATGAGGCTTCGTCCCTTAGGACTAGTGTCCTTATAAGAAGGGGAGATGGGGACACACATGCACGGAGAGACCATCGTGTGAGGACATGGGGAGAGGACAGCCGTCCACACGCCAGGGAGAGAGGCCTCGGGAGGAACCAGCCCTGGCAGCACCTGGATCTTGGCCCTGCAGCCTCCAGGACTGTGGGCCTCCGCCACAGTGGTCCCGGGCATCTCCTGAGCCTCACAGTGACGGGCCCGAGCCGCTCACCATTCCTGCCAGTACCCCACCGCAGCCCCGAGCTGGAGGGGTTGGGGGCATGTGTTGAACCTGCTCGGGCCCAGACGGGGATGAGCCTGGCTTCATGTCCCCACCGTACAGACACGACAGATGGCGTCGGGTCTGAGCCCAGGAAGGTCCAAAGGAAGTCACGCGTTCCGTGCACACACACCGGATTACTATTATTTGACCATGATGCTCAGAAAGAGAGTTTGTTACGATGTCCAAAATAGCGCCACTGGCCCGCCGGGGACAAGCACCTCTGAAGTAAGGGGAAGGGGAGAAACCAGGCAGGAAGCTGCAGGTTCTAGACCAGGCTGTGTCGGGTGCGGCTCTGCGGGGTCCTCGCGGGTGGGCTCCAGGCCTTCCCTGCCCACAGCGCCGCAGCTCACGTTCGGCTCAGGCAAGTCGTGACGGGACAAGCGGGCTCGCCCAGCGGTGGCTGGGGTCTTCCTTCCAAGGGAGGGAAGGAATTTCTGCAAAGCAGTGTCAGTGCCCACAAACCAGGGAAACTTCGCACGAAGCACCGAAAGCCCCGGGGAGCGTGTCCTCAAACGTCCAAAGACAGAAATGCAGGTGCATCGGGGACAGGTGCCCGAGCTTCCCCGACCTGCCGGCCAGAGCTGGGGCGGGGCCCCGAGGGTGGAATGCCAACACTCCCAACCAACACTGCACCCGGCGCCCCAGCCCCGGCGCCCCCGTGGCCTCGACAGTGATGGCTTTCCCTCCACCTGCTTCCTGTTGCCCCACGTGTTCATTCCCCGGCCACATCTGCATGCGCCGGCCTGGGCCCACACTCCCTGGGGCAGCCCGGGCTGTGCCAGCAAGCGCCCCCCCCGACCCCCGGCCCGGCCCGAGGGAAGACTCCCGGGTGCCCGGACGCCCTGCTCACCCTCTCTGCTCTCTGGTTCTCTGTGCAGTCGGTGCAGGAAGCAAGGCCCCCAAGTGCTCTGGGGTCCCAAACTGCCTGTTTTATAAATTAAGGTCCTGCGTGAGGTTCAGGAAAACTGCCCCTGGAGCCTGCCCCCTGCCCGGGGGTGCTGGTGGCCGAGGGGCGGCAGCCAGGGCAGCTGTGCTTTGCAGAGATCACCCAGCCAGGTGGGACCCCAGCCCAGCCCAGGCCTCCCCCAGTGCGTCTGACCAGGCCGTGGGGGCTTGGAGGGGACAGGCAGGGGGTGGCTTCTCTGGAAAGTTCCGGATCGCTTAGGTCACTCCCTTCTCAGGCTCAAGCGGCCCTGCGGACTCCCCGCGGCTCGTCTCCTGCCGTTTGCTCACCCTCGGACCCGGCCCCTGCCTCGGGTGACTCTTCTGGGGACCCCCCCGGGGTTCCCTGCTCCTCAGGGGAGCCCAGCCTCCCGGCCACGACAGGTGCCACCCCTCACATTCAACGTCCCCTCCCCAGCTGGCTCCTGCCGCAAAGGTGCCCAGGACGGCCGCTCCCAAACACGTCCGCTCACGCTGCGGTGTGGCCGCCCATTCAGCACAGATAAGCCCCTTCAGAAACGAGGAGGGATTTAATTCAGCGTCTGAGTGACAGCACCAAGATTTATCCCCTGCCCAGACAATGCAGCGCTGGGGCTTTAATCTCCCCCAGACAATGAGCTGCCTCTCGGCCCTCGTCTTGGGCTGTTCCCACGATGGCTGGTGATTAGCCGAGGTGCACTGGATGCGGGCCACTATCTCTCAAGGAAAAGTGTTTGCGCGTCTGCCGGGGGCCGGGAAGGGGGAAGGAAGTTGAGCCCATCTCCGCTGCCCCGCCAGAGGGGCACCGCCAGGAGGCCAGGTGGGCGCGCACCCGAGCGTCCCCATCCACCACGGACGGCACAGTCCACCCCCCAGCGGGGCACCTGCCCAGGTCCAGCCCTGTCGAGTGGCCCCTTGGCAGATGCTTCCCCTCCTCCTCCTGGAGGCTCGGACCAGAAAGTCAGCACGTGACAGCATGACGGAGGTCACCTTGAGCAAGCTCCTTCCTTTCCGATGGCCCGGCCTGGCTCTCTCACTCTTGGACGGGCCCCAGCCCAGTGTCCGGAGCACTTGTCACATCTCCCCTTCCCAACTGCCCTCCCTCCGCGGACGAGGACCACATTTATCTATGATTTCCACCCCGCAAAAGCCCGAGCCCCCAGGCAGGTCTTCAGACGCACAGAGCCAGCCAGGATCTCCCTCCCTGCCTCTCACCCATCTGAAATGGCCAAGGGGCCCTCACACTGACTCAGGCCAGGCTTCCCTCTCCCTCGAAGGACCTAAGCACACCGGGTGGATGGGGGGGCTCCAGGAGAGCTGGCCCGACTCGCTCTCCCAGACCCCACCCCCTGCGCTGGAACGTAGAGAGGAAGTCAGCACGGATCACCCGGCGGGAGCGGGAGGGCCGCACCGCGTCCCTGCTGTCCTGCCCGTGCACCTGCCACGTGGGGGTCTCGAGTTTAAGATGGAAAACCGAGAAACAGCAGACCTGCAAAGGGCAGTAGCTTTGTCTGGTGAGTGTAGATTTTAGAGACATGGGAGCTTCTTCTTTGGTCAGGTTAGATGTCTTAAAGCTACAGAATCGAGAAAGCACTGATCATGACCAATGGGGACCTGGTTAGGACTCGTTTTGCTGTGCAGAACAGGTGGCGGTGAATGTGGCCAAGGCTTGCCACCCGCCCGGCCAGCTCACCCTACAGAACCGCTCGGCTGCACCCCCAACATCCTCCTGTCCCTCTGAGCCGGGGCGTGGGGGTCCCTGTGGACAAGTGGACATCTAGGTCTTGCCTGTCCCCACCTCTTGTCCACTGTCCAGGTCAGGGACACCCTGGCTCGTGCCCAGCACACAGTGAGCCCCAGCCACATGAGCCCACAAATGCTGGCTGAGGGGCTGACTTTCAGTTCATCCAGACGAGGGGAGGAAATGGGGTGTCTGGCCATGGGGGTCGAAGCCGGCCGTCCTGAGTGCAGCACACCCCCCACGGTGCCAGGCCTCCCTCCATGCTCCTTAAAAAAGGTGACACAGTCCCAGGGCAGGGGATGGCCGCCGAGCAGCCGACAGGGTAACCGGGGGTGACGACGGAGCCAGCTGGAAACAGAGATGCCTGGAGTCCCTGCAGGGATGGTTCATGGGGGGGTGCCCCATAGACTGGACCCCCTCCCCAAACAGCAGGGTCTTGAAGAGAAGGAAGAAAAGTGACCCTGTGACCCTCCTCCTGCCCACTGACATCAGGGGAAGACGCTTGGCCAATGTCGGAGCCACAGGACAGACACAGGACTCAGCCCAAGCTTCCCTGGGGACTCAGGAAAACCCCTTCCACCAGTGGCCTCCGTGGCCTCCGTGGCCAATGGGTTTCCACTGATGATCACCCGATCTGCCTCCAGCGGAGAAAGCACTCTGCGCCCAAGGGGAGCCCCTACGCTGAGCCATAATTTCAGGGGACCTTCGGGCTCCTTGGCCACTGCCTTGGAAGGAGATGTGGGGAAAGGTGGCCCCATCAGCTGCTCACACCTTACCGGCTGCTTTCCCTCGTGTTCGGGGGCCAGTGGGCATGTCTCCCTTTTAAACAGTCTCCGATGCCCATCTCCTGACATGCCTGCTACACGCAGCGGCCCCAAGGCTCACCCCAGAATGCAGGCACGAACGTGTCCCCCAAGTTCTGGAGGAATTCTTAGGATGGTCTCTGTGTGCCAGCTACATGCATGGGGCTCTAGCAGTCCCAGGGTTTGGGGAGCACCTCTCTCTGTGATGCTCAGGGAATACTTCCCAGCATCCCCAAGACCCCACGGGAAGAGGGACCAGCAGAAGTGCAAGCAAAGGTGCCCACAAGGGCAACAGCGCCTGGAACCCATGTGCAGCCCCTCGGCCCCCCTGTGGTTAACGCCCAAACCAGCCCTTCAGCCCACCTGCAACCCTGGGGGCCTGGGGTCAAGCAAACGGGGCCCCAGGGGGCACTGGGAACAGCCCCGGCCCTGCTGAGATTGGGTTCTGATGTCACTGAAGTCCCACGCCTCCCCCCAGCCAGCCAGGGGCACCCCTGTGTTCCCAGTGCCCACGGCCTGTCTGGGGGCTCGGGAGGAGGGGAAGAGGCAGCCTCCCTTTGCCACCCCCTTGCTCAGGTTCTGGTTACTCAAGCATGTGCTGAGCGCCGCTTGCCAGGCCCCAGTGGGAAGCTGGTAGATTAGCACCCGCGGGATGCGGCCCCTGCCCTCTGGGACCACACGGCCAGTGGGGGCAGATTTTCTGGACAGGCAGGGTCTGCCAGGGCTGGGGGCAGGAAGAGGCTTTGGGAGCAGCCCCTGTGCGCCCCAGGACAGAGAGCCCCCAGCTCCCACAGGCCTGCTGTCCCTCTGGCAGCTCCCAGGGGCCCCCCTCTCTGCAGTCGGGGCCGTCATCCTTCCTGCACGAATCCACACGGGGCCCCTCCTCTGCCCCCCTGCTTTCCTGGGAGGCTCCCTTGTCCCTCCAGGTCAGCAGAACCCCCTGTAGACACAGGTGCTGGCTTCTGCTCGGGACAGGGCCCCCCGTGGCTCAGCACACACCTGGCAGCCACCGGCGAGCTAGACCAGGACCTGGGTGCTTGATCCTGAGTGAATTCACGGCTGATTGAAAAGCCTGTGAGTGGTCTTGGCTCATGGGGAAGTTCTCTGCCCCCACCACCTGACTCCTCTCCTGCTCCTGGCAAATCCCTCCTTCCCCACCTGAAGGGGGTTTGGTGGGGAGCTCAGGGGCTGTTCCTTCCATGGCCATAGAGGAAGCTGGGGTGACTCAGGGCAGAACAACCCCCCCCAGAGCGATCACACCCTGGGCTGGGTGCGCCCTGTACACAGTGAAGGACCCTGAGTTTCAGTAAGACCCCCCCTGCCCATCAGGTGGGCGCGGGCAATGAAGGAGGCCCAGGGCTGGGGGTGGGGGTCGTTACCCAGACCCCGTCCCTGGGAGGACCAGGTTGGATCCCCTGCCCGGAGTACCTGGGGCCTGGGTGGTGCTGCCTGGAGGGGGACACCATTGCAGAAGGGGCCCTGCCTGCGTGACCCAGTGATGGGCAGCCGGGACCCTCCACCCCCACCCCATTCACCACCCACGCCTGTCCGCTCACCCCGTGCAGGGGCGGCTGCCGCAGCCCCCGGGGTGGCCTTCTCCAGGGCTTCTGCAGTGCCCCCACCGGCCTCCTGCCCTGCGCACGCCGTGTCAGGCCGCCCCGGGCATCTCTGAACAGGAGCGAGCCCAGAGCAGCCAGCTCGGCAGCAGCCCTGGCTCCGTGGGATGAGTCTTCTCAAGCCCTCCCAGCTAGGCCCCCATCCCCTCCTGCCCTCCACGGCTAAGCCAGAGCAGCGTGGCTCAGCGGCCAGGCCCCCAGGAGCCCCAGAAATTCTCCCAGCCAGAGACGGGATGGTGGCACCGGGAGGCCGGCCGGGACCCGAGCATTTGGGGGTGGGTGGGAGGGGTGTGATGCCCGCGCCGTAAACTCCGGGGGAGATACCGGGATGCAGGGACAGCCGGCTGGTGGCTCGTGATTATTACTAATGGTCCCCAGAGGTGGCATGCTGGGCACCGCGAGGCGCATGGGAAGTGCTGCTCGAGGCCATCCTCACGTCCTCACACCCATCCTGCCCATGAGGACACAGACACCAAGAGGGCAGGAAATTTGCCCCCCCAGGACCCCACGGAAAGTGAAGCCCCCATCCGAATCCAAAGATTTTCCGATAGAGCCAAAACTTGTCCTTTGGCTCATTGAGAGGCTCCAGACACTGCCCTTGACGTTCCTCATGACCCCAGCAACCACAACACAGGCAGCTTCTCTGAACTGCTGGGTCCTCACCCGGGAAGTGGGCAGGGGCACCTCCGACCCCAGCCCCAGCCTCATGGTCCCCAGGGACACGCACACCGCAGGTGTCCAGGGGCAGGCCCGCGGCACACAGGCTGAGCCTCATTTGGAGGTGGCAGCGGGGCAGAGTCTCCCCGAGGGAAAATACGCAGGGGTGGCGGGCGGGGGGGCAGGAGGGGGGCAGCGGGGAGAGAATGCCGTCTTAGTGCGGCACCAAGTAATCAGCAGACGGCCCCACCGGTCCTGCCGAGGACGGTGGCCGCCTTTCGGGGTGACGGTGGGTGACCCTCCTGGCTGTGCCAAGGCCAGGCGGGCACGGGGGACCAAGGAAGCCCAGGGCCCTGCGCCCTGCGCCCTGCGCTCTCCGCTCTCCGCTCTCCTGGCGGAGGAACAGCCTACTCACCCCTGCCCCTGCTCAGAGGCAAAGCCGCCTTCTCCAGAAGCGTCGCAGGTGTGCCAGCCCGGGCCCCACGCCGCCCTCCTCGCTTGTCCGGGAGCAGGAGAGGGAGGCCCTGACGTCCAGCTCTCACGACGCCTCCAAAGTTGAGGCAGCAGCGGGACTGAGGGAGGCCTCGGCCAGCAGGGAAGGTGCCCGTGCTGGCAAAAGAGGAAGAGCCAGGCCAGGAGGGGAAGTGTGTGCTCGGCAAGGGGTTCTGGCCTCCGCTGTGAGGTGTGGGCTCTAAAAACAGACCCTCTCCTTCCTAAGCACGTGACCTGCTCCCCCCCCCCATGACCTCAATCCTTCGCAACTGGAGGCCCATGTTGGGCAGGGACGGCGATCGGGGCTCAGAGCAGGAGAAAGGCCAGGAGGCCTGGGGGTCTGGGGCTGGAGCCGCAGGAGGGAACCCCCCGACCCGTGTGGAGCCAGAGGAAGAGAGGCAGGGGCCGGGGGTGTAGGGAGCAGAGGGGTGAAGGCTCTTCGCTCTGCGGCCTCCCCTGGGTCTGGGGCCTTGTAAGCCTGGGGTCGGCCACACGCCTACAGTGCACGGGCACCAGGGCATGGCTTGCAGCCCCCGCTAGCCCAGGCCGAGCGGGAGGGCTGTCGGGGGCTGGGACACCCCAGGACAGAGGTCGCTGGGCTGTCCATGTCGGAGGGAGGGTGACTGTGCCCCTGACCTGGGTCCACTCTCACACCGAGGCCTGTCATCAAGCCCACTCTGCTGGCATGAAATGGACCTTCGATGCTAAACCAGGGACCAGCTGCACAGTCGGGAAACGGTATGGGGCGGTCCCCAACCCACAGGCACCCGGAGCCAGCCCTGAGCACCCCTACACGTCACCCCTGACCCTACAGGGCTGCCCCACGCTGACCCTTGCACCCCTCAGCCCCTGCTCTTCCAGCCCCAGCCCAGGGCAGCCCATCGATCCTGCAGGGCCAGCCAAGTCTCGAATGGCACACGGCCCCCCAAAGCTCTGTGGACAGGGAAGCCGAACCCAGGCGTTGTCCACAGCCCATCTGCTGACCTAGAATCTCGCCTGTGACCAGTGCGGTAGCTGCACCCAGGACCCCCCAGGCAGGACCCCCCAGGCAGGACCGGAACCCTGGCCTCGCCTCCTGCGGCTCGCTGCCTGGCCTCAGGGCCTCACTCCATTTTCCAGAACCAACCTCCATGTCCCCCAGACTCTGGGGCCCTCCTGCCTCTCCCTCTCCCCCACTCCTCAGCGACGGTGGGGGGCTGTGCCCACGCATGCACCCTGCTTGCTCAGGACCCTCCAGCTGAGAAAGGCCAGCCCCCTCCAGCCCTGTGAGGGGGACAGCATTATTCCTATGATAATGATGGGGAAACTGAGGCACGGAGGGTGGTCTGAGCCTCAGCTGCACCCATGTCCACACCCCAAACTACTATAAATCCACCGAGCTTATTCTGCTTTCTTCCCAAAGCCCAGAGGGTGAGCCGAGGCCTCTTCTGTGAGGGACCCACCTTCCTCAGCAGCGTGCTTCCCTCGTGGGCAGGCAGCCAGGGCAGCAGGAGACCCCGACCACCCTCCAGCGCCCCTCCCGGCACCCCACTCATCATTTCCCTGCCAGAGCTGCAGGGTGGGGACGTCGAGGGGGCCTAGAGCCGCACAGGTGTCCCAGCGGCTGCGGCCCCCAACCTCACCCCCATCTGGTTCTTCTTGCCAGATACCGAAAGTCCCCCTACTGCCGTAAAAGAGGTCAGGGCCAGGCTGCCTGGCTCCCGGGCTTCTGCGGCGGCAACCACAGAGGGGAACGCGGGAGGGAAGCCCCCAGCCTGGCACACACTCAGCCCCCAACCCCCCCGGGCCTCGGGATTCTCCCAGGGGTCAGGAGCATTTCGTGGTGACACCACCAGGGCAGGGCCCCGGGTCCCCGTTCACTTCAGCAGGACAGCAAGGACCCTCAGCTGGCCGTGTCCACGCTCGGGGGACGCCCGTGTTCTCCACTAAACCAAGAAGTGCCACCCGCGTGGAAGTCGGCTCTCCATCACTGCTCCCCAGAGCCCAGTGGAAGTGGTAGCCGCTCTCTGCAGGGTCCCCAGCCTGACACTGAGCCTCCCAGGAGCTCAGAAGCACTGCTGGCCTGGCCAGGGCCGCTCCCATTTGCCCAAACTGCCCTTAGACCCACGGTTCTAATCCTGGGAGGGGGCACCCACCATCGACCAGATGTGAGTATGTGTCCCTGCGTTCTAAGAAGTCCCCCGCCTCCCTGGAGATGCTTAGAAGCCGCGGGGAGAGGAGAGGTGGGCTGGGGGCCTCGGCTGCCCCCCCCCCCGCCCCTGGGCCCCAGCAGCTCCTGCCCTGGCGCCCCAAGTCCCCCTTCCCTCCCAGCGCTCCTGCCGCAGCTGCCCAGTCCCTGCCCTGAGCCCGCAGGCGTGGGTTTCTAGGTCACCAGCAGCCACAGACCACATGGACGGCGACCACTGCTTTCCCCAGACCGAGGTGACTGGACAGAGTCACCACTTCTGTTTGGCACTTCCTGGAACACAGCAGCCTGACCGCAGAGTCACCGAGGTCCAGATGCCCCCGCGACTCCAAAAATTCTCAGCACTCCGGGGAATGTACCAGAACTCCTTCCTTGTCCCGCCTGCTGTCTGTTTAGGCATGTTGGGGGTGCACAGGCCTGACCCCATCACCCAGCCCACCTCCCCAAACATTCCCCATCCTTCCCTGCACTTTGGAGCCCATCTACAGTAGCCGCCACCAGGCTGTGGTTCAGGTGGGAGCTGACGGCTGCCCACAATTTGACAGGCATATAATGTCTGCCTCTGACACTGGGCTAGCCTGGGCCCTGCCTCTGACATCGGGCTAGCCTGGCCCTGCCTGTGACACTGGGCTAGCCTGGGCCCTGCCTCTGACATCAGGCTAGCCTGGCCCTGCTTCTGACACTGGGCTAGCCTGGGCCCTGCCTCTCACACTGGGCTAGCCTGACCCTGCCTCTGACATCGGGCTAGCCTGGGCCCTGCCTCTGACATCGGGCTAGCCTGGGCCCTGCCTCTCACACTGGGCTAGCCTGGCCCTGCCTCTGACATCGGGCTAGCCTGGGCCCTGGGAGGGGGTTTTGGCTGGGGAGAATCAGGAGATGCAGTGGACTGAGGGAAGTCTCTAGTGAGATCCCCAGCTCACTGATGCTTCTTGTCAGTCGCAGAGCTGGGCAGGGGTTTCCAGAGGTGGGAACATTCCTCCTACGATCTGCAGAGACCCACTCAGCCGGACCTTCCCACAGGGCCGCTGCCTTGTCCTGATCACCTGCTTCAAAGATGCGGATAGGGGGCAGCTGTAACCTTTCCCATCTTCCCTGATTTTAAAAGTTTTGTCTTGAGATGCCACGGCCCCCTCGAGACAAGAGGAGACAGCATCCCCAGCCCAGGTCCCCAGTCCTGGAGCAGCCAGCAGACCCCACAGTGCATCCACGCCCACCTCGCGGCGTGGAGCACCTGGCCAGAGGGAGGAGGGCCCCGCGGCCAGTGCTACCAGCACAGGGGTCATACAGAACCATCCACAGAAGCCCCCGACCCACATGCACTTTCCATTTCCAGATCACTGACCACAGGTGGTGAGTGTCGGGCTTTTGTAAGTAAATGACACGTTTTATCATGGGAGGGAAAGGGCACCCCCCCCAGCACGCCCTTTGCCACACTCCACAGATGGTCCCTGGACTTGTGATTACAAGGCCCTCTCCCTGGGCCCGATCGGGGGCCATCTCCAGGTATGAGCACGCGAGATGAGCAACAGGCAAGACGGGTTCCTGGTGGCTGGAGCCCCGGGGAGCACGCAGCACCCTCTGCCGTGGGGGTCAGTCTGCGGGGACCTCGTGCCCCCACCCCCACTGCAGGGCCACCTCTCCTGACTCCTTCGGGAGTGCACCCAGCTACAGAGCCACAGTTCAGAAGCTGGGACCTGCAGGTGGCTGCGGGCTGTGTCCTCTGGGCCTGCGTAGCCTTATCTGCAAGGGCACTGCCCGCCTCGCCATGGGGATTACGGGAGGACCCCGTGGGGTCCACACTCATCTGCAGGTGGCTCAGCCTGGCCCACTCACTGAAAGCAGCTCTCCCCACCCTTATGTCCTGTGATTTTCCCGGCAGTCCTCACATCGGAGTTGTCCTATACCCACCACGTGTCTATGCCCCACCCTAGAAGGAAGGCCCCCCCCTAAGGTCAGGCCTCCCCCTGTTCTCAGCCTGGACTCTGGGTCTCACTTGGCAGCGGCACGTGGTGGCCTCTCCATAAACCAGAGCCCACTGAGAGCAGGTGGCCCAGCCCCAAGCTCCCACCCTGTGCGTCTACAGTGTCGTCCCCCCTTCTGGGGCTGTGGGACGACAGGGCAGGAGCCGGGCAGGAGCTGAGCAGGACTCCAGGGTCAGTGCCTGCCCGGGGAGGGTCCACTGCAGGCATGGTCCCGGGGCCTTCCTGGGCCTGCCTCTGTGGGGGCTGTGTCCCCCACTCCCCAGCAGCGGCAGCCCGCTCCATGCTGCCAGATGGAACGTCAGGATGGCTGGGACATTGCCCAGGGGCTGGCAGGGGGACGAATGGCCTTAGCCCTAACTCCAGCTTCCTCACCAACACCCCCCCACCAGGGTCTGAGCACTTCTGAGAAGTCTGATGTCTCCAGCTCCTGCAGGAGAGAGCTGCCCTCTTGGTTGTGTCCCTCCATGCATGGGTCAGCTCTAGCAGTGTCCCCGGGTGGTCTCTGCTTCCTACCATCCTCCCCAGGCCTCAGTTTCCCCATGAACACAGCGCAGGCATCAGAGAGCAGACTGTCCTGTGCCCCTGGGCTTCAGCTACTCTGAAGCCTCAAGCAGGCTTTGTACCCCTTTGCAACAGCCATTTCTCTCTGCTCCCCAAACTTCCTCTTCCCTCTTGGCGTCTGGGCTTTTGAAGAGAAGAAGCCCCATCCTGACCCCAAGTGCACGACTGCAGTGCAGGCTTTGGGGGAGAGCCGAGACCCTCTTGCACACGGCTAGACCCCCTCTGCTCCTGGGCACCTGCGGACAAACAGGGGCTGCCTGGCACCAGCGCGGATGTTTGGCCTGCCCGGGGAGCCCCACTTCTGGACATCTCAGGAGCCAAGGAAGCTGCCCTTTGGGTCCTTGAGGCTCACCACAGACCACGTGCAGGGCCCAGGAGCAGAGACACAAGCACCCCCAACCCTGTGACCCTCGGAGTCTAGTCCTGAAGATTCTGCTGTCTCGCGGCCCCCAGATCCAGCAAGAACGTGGCCACTACTCCAGGAGACCCGAGTCAGATGCCTTGCTTGCTCTCCGGGGCAGGAAGCTACAGAAAGAGATCCTTTCATCTGAAATCGGGGTGCCTCGGCCAGAGGTCAAAGGTGGGAAGGCACTGGGGTTCCAATGGGAGGTTTCCATAGGTGGCAGGGGGAGCAGGCTGTGGCCAGGCCGTGTCCAGGGTGCCCCCCCAAAGCCAGGGGTCACCAAAGGCCACCCTCTGGCACAGCCTGGGATGAGGGTCATGGGTGTGGGAAGCCCACTGGCAGGGATGCCCACGCAGCTGGCCTCCAGAGGGCGACACGTGCCCAGAAGGGGCCCCGGGGCTGGCCCGGTTTCTTTGGGCAAAAATGGCCCCTTGGTTGCTGGCGAGTTTCCACTGTTGCGTGGGCCACCCCAAGGAAACCGGGCACTGCCCGGAGGAGCCCCACGAAGAGCTGCTGAGTGGCAGGCGCGGTCCTCTGCCCCCAAGACCGGGCAGGTGCCCAGCAGCGTCCCCCGGGTGAGGCAGACAGCAGCCTGTGGGGATGCGGAGGCCACAGCCCCTGGCGTCACCCCACCCTTCCCGGCACCCCCTGCAGTCTGGAGCCCCGACATCCCCTTCATGACACTGACCTCTCTGGCTGCTTCCTAGACCCTCCCCTGGAGCCCCTGGGGGCCCCACAGGATGGCACTTGCAATCCCTACTTGAGAACGGAAGACGAGAGTTCGGAGGGCGACGAGCAGCGGCGGAGCCAGGGCTTGAGCCCGGGCCCAGCTGGTGCGAGCTCCGGGTCCTGACGGCCTGACACAGCAGGAGGCAGTCCTCACGTCCCAGGATCCGGGCCTCGCCAGGGGACCTTCCTATTTCACTGGCCCACACAGATCATGAACCCCGGGGCCAGGACAGAGCTCCTCAGGGGTCTGGGAGAGGAGGAGCGGGGCACCCCGCTCACTAGAGCCACTGAACCCATGAGTGGGTGAGTGGATGTGAATGAATGAAGTGACTCCAGAGGGGACCGTCCTCCCGTGGACTGTGTTCCTGTTTTCACTGAACCAGAAGACACATCGGTGGGGAGCAGACTGGGGCCCGGGATCCACATCCCGGCTTTAGGCTGGCCCCCAGAGGAGATGCAATAAAAGGGGAACTTGCAAGCCAGACACACGGCCCCCCTGAATTTTCTCTGCTGTGGTGGCTGCCCCAGGAAGAAGGTACTCGGGGAGCAAACGCCCCCCAAGAAAGCCGTGTCTGGCCCCGGGCAGGGCAGGGCCACTGCTGTTCCGAGAAGTAAACTCTGTCCTATAAAAAGGCCGATTGAACAACGTGCGTTTTATGGCCTGGGGACGTTTTATTGTTCCTGTACAGGAATACGGGCAGGCTGCTGGGCTCAGAGCCCTCGGTCCCTCCTGACGCCCGAGATGAGCTCACAGCCCCCCTTGAGCTCCAAGTAGGTGAACGGGCTCCTCTCCGGCCGGCTGCGTGGGGAACACAGGCCTGGGCAGAGGCGCCTTCGGGCACAGGGACCCAGGGCCGGGTGGGGGAGGCCCAGGGCCCCACGTCGTTCAGAGGGCAATGACCGATGAGCTCTCAGCTGGTCCTGCCGTGCGGGCAGGTGAGGTGTGCAGAGCCGGGGGGCCACCCCACATCTTCTCCAGCCAGGGGCCATGCTAGCGCTGGTACCCCCTGAGTCACCCATGGGGGGGCCACGCCTACGGAATTCCCTCAGGCCACGGCATCCCCCAGGGGAGGACGGATGCGGTGACAAGTGGCCGGGCGCCAGCCAGCCCTAGAAACACCTGCATCTTCCGAGCGCACGTGGGGAGGGGGCCCCTAGTCCCTCCAGAGCAGGAGTGGGTTCTGCACTGAAAATCGATCCCACACCGACGGGGAAAAGCAGAGACAACTGGAGGGGGGTCTCGGGAGGGGCCAGCCACGGCCTCCAAATGAGCCCCTCGTGGTGAGTGACCACAGCCCCGCAAGCTGCCCAGCGACGTGGGAAGAGCCTCCATTTCCTGCAGGCGAAGCTGCCCCATGTCCACCCCCACCCCCACCCCCAGAGCAGAAGGCACCGCAGGAAGGATGGGGTGTGAGGGGTGTGAGTGAGGAGCAGGGGGTGTTCTGGACGTGCCCTGGCTCCCACCCCAGCCAGGGGCCGGCTTGAAGCTGCCTCAAGCACATCAGAACACACATGGGGAAAAGGCCGTTGGGGTCGGGGGTGGGGTTGTGATTGGTTTCTGGATTGTTCTCAGTGACCCGGGCCCCTAGCTCCCTGATTTAATGCAGCCAGCACCCAGCGCCCGGCCTCCCTTTCTTCCACCAGGAGACCTCTCGCCTCACGGAAGCCGGGTGCGCGCCTCGTGCGGAGAGCCGCGGCCAAGGTCACACGGCCAGGGTGCCACCGAAATTATAGGCAAGGGACGATCCTGTTGGAAGTTCAGGGCTCATAAATCCCCGCCGCACTGCTGGCCGGCTTTAGAAGGTGAGAGAAACAACATTACAAAGCGAAATGAGGAGAGGAAGAATGTAGCATGAAGGCCAAAGAGCAGGGGAGCCACGGGGGAGGAGGAAACACAGCTCGCCGAGAAATTCAGTCCAATCTTTGCTCAACCACAAGCAGGAGGCCGGACCCCGGTGCCACCAACAGAAACGCTCTCCCTCCCTGGAAAATTGATTTGTCAACAACCAGAGACTCGTCCAAAGGCATCTCAAGGTTGTTGTTGTGGTGGGTTTTTTTTAAAGGAAAGACAAAAACCATCCACAGTGGCACGCACACTCCAGAAAAGCCTTTGGAGAACAGGGAGTCCTGCAACTTTGAGGATTGCTGGGAGGGCCCTTCTGGGCTGATAGTTTGGAAATGGGGGATTTGCAACGTCCGAGGGAGCAGCACACAGTGGGCATTCTTGGTGAAGAATTCATTTGGAAAAAAAAAAAAAAATCAAAGTTGGTTTAAATCTCTGATGAGCTAAAAACTCCCTCCCACAAACCCAAGAAATGTGAATTTCCTCATTTGGGGTTGGGTTGCCTGCCAAGCACAAGGAAGGGCCCTTGACCTGACCCCGATGTGGACAGTGGTTCCCTGGCGGGGCCCCAGGCCGGGGGTGGCGGGCTGGCTGGGTCGGCGCGGCCCTGGGCCCCTCCCGGCTCCCGGGCGAGGTGGGTGCCGCCAGGAGCTACAACCCAAGGGGCTCCTTCTGCTCTAGACTGGACATGCAGGTGGGAAGCCCCCTTCCCCTCCGGCCAGCCGCCGGCCCCCGCTGCCCAGCTCTTGCAGGTGGGGCGTGTGAGGTCCCCTTTCAGAAGCAAGCCTCGCCTCACCCTTCACCTCCAAAGGAACCGGCGCTTCCAGGGGAGGCTCAGGCGGACAGTCTCCAGTGGCCGTGGCCGTGGCCGTGGCCGTGGCTCGGCCACTACAGACACCAGGCCCTGGGCTGAGAGCGACAGTCACTCGGACTTCAGTGTCTCTCCTTCCTTTTTTTTTAAACTTTCATTGGAGGTGAATGATACTATGTGTCAATTGCCAAATTCCATCACTTAATTGCTTCACTGCTGGAAATTTCATGGGGTGGGGTGTAAGTTCTCATTTTTCACAGAAAACTCCAGGCATGGACTCATTTCTGCAGATCTTTTGCCTAATTAACAGCATACTCCATAAAAACAAATAAATAAATAGGGCAAGCACAGGCCGATGAAGCCAGGAATCCTTCTCAGCTCGGAAAGGAAGCCTCCACAGCGGAAGGAGCGAGGTCACAGTCGGGGGGCCCCAAAGAGGAGGGTCTGCTCTGCCCAGGCCCTGGGTGGCACTGCCGTGGCTTGGCGAGATAAGCCCCCAGGGCTCCGTCTTGGCCCTCCTGCTCCCAGACAAGACCGGCATCCAGACGGAAGGGCACCCTGGGTGGGGAGGTCAGGCAGGGGGCCGGCGGGAGGAAGCCCAGGCCAGGCTCCAGCTGGAGGCATCTCTGCGCTGAGGGTGTGCAGGGCAGGGGGCATGGGGAGGTGTCTCATCAGAGCGGGCCTCGGTCTGACCTCGGAGAGCCAGAGCCCTTCACCCCGGACAGAAAGTGCAGTGCACACTGAGCAAGGCGGTCAGAACCCGTGACCCCAGAGTCCAGGCCGTGTGGCCTGGCGGGGAGACCCTGCACGTGGACCTTGCCAGGCAAACACCGTACAGTTTATAAAGACGTCCTCATGCACCTGTGTGCCCTGAGCATGCCTCAGTTTCCCTGCAAGGAAGGGATCTGAGGTGCAGAAAAAGAAAGGGACCCAGTGGGAGGCGACTGTCCAGCCAGGCCACCGTGGCCTTCAGTGGTGCCCCTGAACACACAGGAAGGCACCAGGCCCATGCCAGGCCCGCAGGTTTGTGGTCAGCTGCAGACAGCTGCAGCGCTCCAGAGAAGCTGCCCCATCAGTCGACCCATGTGTGCGGAGCATCAGCTCTCAGGACTGGACACGCTTCTGGGCCTCGAGAAGGCCCACCTGGAGCCCCTGAAGGCCTGGGGGCAGATCCTGACCAGGGGCCCCCTGCCCACCCTGTGAACCAGGAAGGTCACTCCAGGCACCCAGAGAAGACCAGCCATGGCTCCCCTCCACAGTTCCAGGAAGCCAGGTGGCATGGGAGCTGATTTCCCCGAGGGACGGGCAAGTCCATTCTAGATTCAATCGCGAGCCTACGAGGTATGGATCACCTTTTTGTCAGATGAGGACACCGAGCTTAGAGCCGCTGAGAGCAGCCGGTCACACGGCTTACCCGCGGTGGGTGCGGGGTCCCACAGGGGTCTGAGCACGAAGCCCGTCCCGCTGATCGCCACCAGCCAGACTGCCCACACAGACACCACCCCTGCCTGGACGGAGCGTCAAGACACCCCCGCTGCCCTGGGGGGAGTCCGGCTCTCGCGCTGGGGCAGCACCTCTTTCCTCCCCCATCCCAGAGCAGTTTGCAGTCACGGTCAGTGAGCTGAGCCGGACACAACTGTAGTCCTCCCAGACTCAGCAAGATGAAGCTTCGTCCTTGGGCTGCAGGATGATTCCGACCCCGTGAGGCAGACCACCCATCACCGTGGCTCTTGAAGACCCTCAGGCCCCCCGCAGCACCCCGCCGAGACTGCAGGAGGCCCCGTCCACATGTCTTCAAGGCCGCGACGCCACCCACACGTGCATGTTCCACCGGGACCTCGAGAGGGTCAGGGTGGGTCCTGGGCACCAGCCCCTAGAACACTTAGACGTGCCCAGGTCCACTGGCAGAGACAGGAATGAACTGGGACTGAGGGGGCAGCAAAAGGGGACTGGATGCTCCGTGGAAACAAACCAAGCACTCCAAAGCCCAGCCAGCAGCTACAGCCAGATGTGTGTGGGCGCACCCGCGCGTCCCACCTGCAGCTCTCAGACAGGCACCCCGGGGCCGTCAGCCTCCCCGCCTGACTCCCCGCAGCCACTGCACCCCACCAGGACACCCCCCCCGAACAGCCCGGTCTGCTCAGTCTCTCCAGACGTTGTGCTCTCGAAGCGGGCGGGAGCCCTGGGTATCCGCACCGGCAGACGCAGCCTGGACTCAAATTCTCCAGGGCGAGGGCAGAGCGGACGGTGCCTCCCTGGCTCAAATGTCCCGGGCCAGCAGCCTCCACTCTGGGCCCGCACCTCAAATTTCGGCGACGGAGCGGCCGCAGAAAGCATCCTTCTTTATCGGTGGCCTGCGTGAGCTCTCTATCTCTGTGGCCTCTCACCCCCAGCATTCCACGCCTCCCAGGGGGGGCAGATAATCCCACAAAGGGCCTCATGCCAGAGTCCCCACGCTTTCTCCAGTGCTGAGAGCTTTGACTCGTCAGCACTGGTTCGAGGGAATCTCCTTACTGGGCCCCAGGGTTCAGATCGAATGTCTCTTTGAAAGGGCCAGAGGGGACCCTGTGCCCCTTCTCCTGCATCTGCATGACACCAGATCCAGCTCGTCCTGCCCCACCCTAGAGGGACGGGCCCCCGACACCCCAGGGTCCTCGAGGACCGCCATCCCCAACGAGGGAGGAGGGAAAGGCCCGTCCCCTGGCCCAGCAGGTACCAAGACCCTTTCTTCTGCAGAGGCCCATGGGCTAGTGCTTGGACTCAGCTATCCCAGCCTCCCTCTCCTCTTGTTTTGGGGCCACAGAACCCAGTGACAGCTCCCTGGAGAAGGATCCCTTCACCCACCAAAAATATGCTCTGTTCTGATGTCTACCTATGGATCTCCTGAATTGTCCAAGACTAAGCCCAGAGTCTGGCTCATGTAGTTGTGTGTGTGCACAGAGCAGTCTGCACATGTGTGCACATGCGTGTGTGCATGTGTGTATGTGTTACACGTATACACACTGCACCGAGTAAGTTGTCCCAGTGTGTGCCTGTACGTGGGTCGGTTTGTGTGCACGTGAGCATGCGTGCATACGCATACGTGTGCGCATGCGCGAGCATGCCCACATGCGCATACATGTGTGCACGCGTGAGCGTGCCTATATATGCATGTGTGTGCACGTGAGCATGCCCATATGCACATGTGTGTGTGCACGCATGAGCATGCCTGCATATGCATACGTGTGTACACGCGTGAGCATGCCCACATGCACATACATGTGTGCACTTGTGTGCGTGTGGGGGGGGTGTTCCTGCGTCCACGTGTGCGTGCATGTGCATGGCAGTGCATACACAAACTGATTACAGGAAAGCCCCGCCGTCCCCTGAGCAAGTCCTAAACTTGACCCTCTGGATGTGCAGACACACTCTCAGAAGTCAGAATGTCAGCCGGACAACAGCAGAGAGAGGAGAAACAGTTTCCCCTCTTCTAGGTTTGGGACCTGCTGCTCAGTAGCCCCAAATCCTCTGGCACAAAGTTCAGCAAAAGACCCCAGAAGACAGGGTTCACCACACACCGTAACTCTTCCCCAGCTGGTGCTGGGTCCTGGGTCCTGGGTCCTGGGTCCTGGGTCCTGGGTCCTGGGTGCTGGGTCCTGGGTCCTGGGTCCTGGGTGCTGGGTCCTGGGTCCTGGGTCCTGGGTGCTGGGTCCTGGGTCCTGGGTCCTGGGTGCTGGGTGCTGGGTCCTGGGTCCTGGGTGCTGGGTCCTGGGTCCTGGGTCCTGGGTCTTGGGTGCTGGGTCCTGGGTCCGGCAGGGCAGCTGACCACCGGCCCCGGCTCTTCTCCTCCTGGAGGCTTGGGGGACAGAGTCTCCAAATCCAGGGAAGACACTGGGAAGACACTGGTGGCACAGCGGCCCAAGGCCCCCCAGACAATCACCGGCCGTCCCCACGACGGCGGGCACAGCTCCTCAGCCAGGACGGCGCAGGCCTGCAAGGCCACCTGACCCGTATGTCTCTGCTTCATTCACTTCCCCCATCACATCATTTCAGAGGGGCTTGTCAATCTGCAGGCCACATCCAGAGGCCCCCGACGAGACCCCTGCACCCCACACACTCACACACGAACCTGCCTTCAGCCAGATGCAAGAAAGTTCCAGAAACCCAAAATAGCTGCTGACAGAGACAGCCTGGACCCTGCAGATATCATAGCAATAATAATACCACATTCACGTGCCTTTGGTCTCTTGCCCCACGTCCCATCTGAGCTGGTCAGAGCTGTCGGGCAAGGGGTCACCGGGACCATCCTGCCCTGGAGAGGAGGAAGGAGGTATGTGGCTCGCCCCTATTGGACACACGAATGGAGTTTCATCCTTCCACCCAGGCTGGCCCTTCTTGGGCCGGGAAGGGACAGAAGCAGAACTGCACACCCACGTCTGCCTCGCCAGATCTAGGGAAACGCCCCCAGCACAGCACGGCAGGCTGAAGGTGTCGGGGAAGGAGGGCACGGGGGTCCCTGCTCTGTCCTGACCCAGCAGAGACGGCATAGGTCGGGGAGCCCAGGAGCTGACCTGCAGGGACAAGGGCACCATGACTGTGACCGGTGTGTGTCCCCCAGTCCAGCCCTGGTCAGAATGAAGGATGCTGCCTCGGGGTCCCCGTCCTCACCTTTACTGCTCTAAAGCTAAACTCACCCTCAGCCAGGGCTTCCTTGGGGGTGACAGTCCTTGGAGCCCAGCTGGTTGGGGTCCCATCACCATCGGGGTTCCCGCTTATCAGCAGCTGTCCTGTCTCTCTGAGCCTGAGCCAAGGGTGACTCCAGATGGACAGTCAGGCTGGCCTGGAGGTGCTCTTGCTGGACCTACAGGGGGCCTGCTTGGTCCTGAAGATCCAAGGGGCAGAAGGTCTCCCCTGGGGCACTCCCTGAGACCACCCTGACTGCCTTCCCTTTGCTAGGGGCACAGCCTCCCACCCTGGGGGCAGCAGGTGGCCCATCGAGTTCCTCTGCTGTGTCCAAGGTGAGCCAAGATAATGAAGCCACTTCTCCCATTTGGAATTCAGGAAGTGAAGACCAAGCGCCGACCCTGAGGCCTGGGGCTGGTGGCCCTCTGATCTGAGGAGCTTCAGGAACTAGCCGGACAGGCATCCCACCCGAGGGGCCCAAGGGTGATGCTCGCAGGGGCATTCACCATCCATCTCTGGATGGAGGGCCTCTGCCTCTGGGCCTGGCAGGGAGGGGAGGGCTCGGTTTGGTTTTGATTTTACAGATTCAGTGAGTGTCAGGGGCTTGGAGGGGAGAAGTCATCGTGGCCCCCAGGTGCCCCTCCCGGGCGCCCTGTGGCCGGACTGTGCCCCTTTGCTCGTGACCACCACCCAGTGATGGGGACCAGCGTCACGAGCATGGTTTCCCAGGAGGTTCGGTTCTGGCCCAGAGGTCCCGATGTCCCGCAGAGCCCACTGCCGGCCTCCCGGAGCTGCCTGTGGCCCACCTTCCTGCCCCCTACCCCCCCCCCCCGACAGCCACAGGCCCTACACAGGAGGCCAAGGATTATTCTAGGGCCCGGTGAATAAAGAGTCGGGGGTTCTTTGTCAGAAAAGGCACGGTTGCATTCCTCCCGGCCCCGGGCCCAGCCCTCTCCCGCACGGTGCCAGGCAGAGTCTGTGGGTCAAGGAGGGGCCTCCAGGGGCGGACGGGACCCTGCCGCAGTGCTGGGCTTCTCCCCCTCAAATGAGGGTAGTCTGTCAGCATCGGGAGGCAACCTAAAACCCCGGCGAGGGAACACTTGGGTTACATCAGAGAAGGACCCCTGTGCGGGCTGCCAGCCGTGGGGGCCGGGCGGGGTGGCCGGGACAGGCCTTGGACCAAGTCCGCTGCCATAATTAGCAGATGAGATTCAATAACAAACAGCTTTGAGCGGCTTTATCTAACCTTTGGAAGGTAAGATTAACACCTTTGATGGAGAGAAAGTTAAGACGCGGGGGCCCCTCTGCTCTGCAGTTCTGACTCCCAGCCGGGAAACGCGAGCCCCCCTTGGGCCAGCGCTCTGCCCCCGGGGCTTCTGAGGACTGGCTTTCCAGCGGCCTGTGTAGTCCTTTTGTTTGGCAGCGAATGTGCAGCCACCAAACCGCACCGTTGTCCGTCACACGCTCACACACGCACACGGCCCGGCTCCCTGACCACGGCTGAGAGCTCCCCGAGGCGGGACGGGAGGCCCCCACCTCACCGGCTCATAATCAGAGACGCCACGTCTCCAGGCTCGGTGGAGATACGCAGTCTCCCCTCGTCCCCGGTTGACTTGTTGCTGCTCAGATTTCATTGGCCCGGAAGAAGACGTCGAACGCACTCCTCCGAACAGAAATCCGCGATAAGTCCTCCTGGTGGGAAAGAGCGCCGGCCGCCGACCCGTGTGTGCGAGAAAGCACGGGCTGTCGGCAGGGTCGCCAAGTGAACTTTGGGAGCTCTGAGGACAGCACCCAGCACAGCTCAGTGGTCTTATTTCTAAAGTAACGTCAAATCACTTCCAGGGAAAAATCGATCTGTCTCCGACAGCTTTTCCTCCTGCTAACGTGATAAATAAATAATTAACCACGTTGTCGGGCCGTTTCATTAAAGCAAAGAATGGCTGGACGGGCCGAGATGGAGAACCCGATCGCAAAGACGGAGTGCGGCTGCAGCCCCCCACGTTTTACGGCTCCATTTGTATTCTGCCAGTCACTAGCAGTATGCTCAGCCCAAGCTGGGAACTGAATACCCTATTCAGAGAGGTACTCACAGGCGTGTTATTGCAATTTAATATTTTCGCACACAGACACATCATTATCTTGGAACCTGACACTGCGGCATAATTCTGTAATTTTTCAAGAGGCCCTAATTTTTCTCGATGTGAGCGCTAGGGCCCAGGATTATCCAAACAGCTCCCTCTCCTCTTTGTTTCTTCCGGGGGCTCATAAACGTGCAGGCAAGTGCGTGCAGATTGCCTGCTCTCCACCTTTGAACTTCTCCGTTGCTTTCTCCCACAACAACCAGCTGCAGACGGCTCCGGGCCCTGCAGCCCGCGGCCTCCAGCCACGGTCCCAGACACCGCGGAGAACCGAGCAGCGTGCGGCACTCTGTGCAAAACCCGAGTGGGCCGGGACGGTACAGCAAAAAGCCCCGCCTGAGGGTAAGTCTCATGCAGACATCAGCCCCACGCTTGCACGCAGGTACACAGATGCACGCGCGTGGACGGGTCTGCACACCCCGACACCATCTCCCACGTAGACCGGATGGAGGGGCTGTGCCGGGGGCCCACAGAAACGCCCCCCGGTTTTCAGGCAGCTCAAGAATGCACTGGCTTTCCCAGGAAGAAGAGCTGGGAGAAGTTTGCAAGGGAGGCCGGATCCCCCAGGGAAGCATCTTGGAATGAGCAGGTGGCAGCCCAGAGGACGCTGGCCCAGGCTGGTGGGCACACCGCGCCCCGTGCTGGGCGCTACGGCCCAAGGTAGCTCCGTACAAACTGATGTCATAGACGTTCTCACAAGCTCCCCTCCAAAAGGGACCCGGGGCCTTCCGGCAACCTGGTGCCCTCCTCCTCACCGAAGCTCCAGAAACAGTGCCCAGGACCACTCGGGACTTGACCCTGATGACACCCACGTGCTCGGGGTTGGGGGTGGTGCTGGGTCAGCAGGGGTTACCAACAGCCACTGCTGAACTGGGGCGGCCGGAAACGGTCGTCGGGTCAGCACAAGCCAGAGACGCCGGTTCCCAGCCCAGTAAAGACCTGAGCATGTCGCTTCCCCGGGACTGAGGGAGAAGCCGGGCTGCCCGGCAAAAACAGGAATGCTGGGAAATGGCCCGAGTCTGGACCTTCGCCGGACCTGCCGAAGGAGTGTCGGGGGGGGGGGGTGCCAGAGGTTCTGCAGCAGGAGGGAGGAGGCGCGGGGGGCACACGAGGGTCGACACCCCGCGCTTGCCCGGGACCCGCCGGGCTCTCCCGTGGCCACCGTTTGGGCTCCTCCGGTGAGCATAATTTCCGGTCTTTGTTTAAGTGTTTTATGGACCGATGTGGCCCGGCCTCTCTGAAGAGGCTGTTACAGCCCATTGAGCAGATACAAATGTCTGAGCGCTTTTAAATGCATGCCCCTTTCCCTCGGAGACGCAACCAGAAGGAGCAATGGGAGTCTATTATGTAAATCCATATTTCGGCATAATATTGACTGCCAGCTTCTGAATATAGATACGGGGATTAAACTGTGTCACAGGAAAGAGTTCCCAGCCATGGCGAGTCCCCATTCATCATGCGCCGACCCAGGCATTTTATCCCCGTGCTGAAGCGTCGGAGATGCTCGGCCTACCCGAGGTGCCCGAGACGCACACACATTTCAAGTGAGCCCCTGAATTTAAAACACAGAGACTCACAGAGGCAGACAAATGGGCAAAGCCCCTCTCCGAGCATCCCTCCCTCTCGCCCCCCCTTCTGGTCTTTCTAATTTGAAATAGACCCACTCTCTGGGGGTCCAGCCACCCCACCGGCAGAGACACAAGGCCAGGACGCCCGAGAGGGGGTTGCCCCCAGAAGCGATGAGGTTGGGGGTGGCTCGTTGGTCCGATCTGGCTTTCTCCCCAGTCAAACAGCTTGGACACGGAAGCCCGGACCCCAGGGCAAGGACCTGTGGCCCCCAGACTCGTCAAGCTGCCCAGAGCCTGGTGACGTGACCACGCCTGTCTCTGGGGGGCCGGCCCGCAGCCGGGCAGTCGTGAGGGGCCCTCAGGTACATCTCAGAGCCCTGCACACAGTAGGCCCGAGGACAGCGTGCTCCACTCCAGGGGCAGGAAGGAACGGACAGACGGCACAGAGCCCCCAAAACAAACAGGAGACCCTGACCCCCTCAGGAGCTGGGGGCCTCCGAGGAGAGAAGAGCTGGCAGATGCCAAGAGCCGTTGAAACGGACAGAAGGATGGAGAAGGGACGGGGAGGCAGCAGGAGGGAGGGGCTGGGCTCGGCGCCGGCTAGCATCTGGCCGCACGTCAGAGGGGCCAAACCAGACCCGGGCACCCGTGCTTCTCGGTTTGAAAATAAAACTACGAGCTAAGGCTCTTGTGTGCATGTTTTACTCCATGACTGAGCTGTGCGGCAAGAACCAACGGGAGTCCTTTGCCGGAGCAGGGCGGACCGGCTGAGCCGGAGGGCTTCATGGCAGGTGCAGCTGGGTACGCAGAGCAGCGCCACGTGCCGGGGGCCGTACCCTTGGGCGGGCAGGCGCTCACCTGCAGGCCTGCACACCCTCCCTGTGCCACCCCCCCCGGCCCGGATGAGCCCAGGGAGGCTGAGGACCAGCACAGCATTTCCCCAAGCAGACCAAGGGGATAAATCCCAAACTCACTGCCTGTCTGAATGGAGTGGGAATTCTGCCTCATCCCCACCTGGCCCCAGGACCCCAGCAAACACCACGCTGGACCCTTCCAGAACCTTCCATGCAGTTATGCCTGCTGGAGGCTGGGGGGCGAGTAAGATGCAGATGCACACGGGTATTTGGGGTGGTGGTGGGAGGGCGAGCAGGCAGGCGAAAGGCAGTAAGAGGAGCCGATCTGGTGGCAGAATGTGGGGGGCAACACTGGCAGCAAAGGTGGGGCTCGGGATCCAGGAGTCGGGCACACGCACCGGAGCCGGAGTGAAGGGGGTGCTGGGGTTCTGGGGCCGGGGAGAGGCCTGTCCCACGGGAGGCCTCGAGAGCAGCACCCAGGGCTGGGGCTTGATATCTGCACTAAGCATTCAGCTTTGTTATTCTCTCTAAAGTAGGAAAGTAGACAAAGCCAGTTATCTCTCGACTCGGTAGCACGTTGAATGGAAAGCAAACCACGGGCCTCAGGTCCCACCCTGGACATATGGAGTCAGAGGTCTGGGGAGACCCAGCCCCGCCGGCCACACTCCTGAGGAGCAGGTAGGGCCTTCAGACCTAAGGACGCGGTGCCCATGTCCCCCTCGATGCCCCACCATCACCCACATTGGAATCCATTAGAGAATATAAATGTGTTGCAGGAGAAGATCAAACCTACAAAAACCCATCCCGGTGAGTCGGGAGACCGAGGGGCAGGGTGAGGGGTCAGCCCTCAGTAGGGCCAGAAGTGCCCAAGTACATCTCCCGGAGCCCCCTGAGAATCCACTGCTGAGACCCGGGAAGCCCTCAGGCTGCAGCAGCCCCAGCCCCAGCTCAAACCAAGCCGACTGCAGCCTCTTCTTCCCCTTAACGCCCTGTGGAGCTACCTGGGGGTGGGCGGGGACAAACACTCTGGAAGAAGCCCAAGGCCAGGCTGAGCCCCAGCGTCTGCCCATGTCGCAGCCAGGCGCCCTCCCTGTCCACCTCCACGCTGGGAAGAGCCAGCGCCCACTCAGCAGGGGCTTCAGGTCACCTCAAAGTGCACGCAAGGACCAGGAGCCATCCAAGGAGCCCTGGGCTTCTCCCAGCACCCTGCTCCCAGGTCTGTGTGAGCACATGGCCCCGGAGGGAGGGAGGAGCGAGCACCTGCCCTCACCTGCCTCACCTGCAGAGGCAGGCTGGGCGCGGACTCCCGCGGAGAGCGCGGATCCCACACGCCCCTCCCCCATGCTCCTGGAGGGGTGTGGACTGGAGGCACACACCCTTCCCGGAAGTGTGCTGTCACCGAAAAGCAGCGTGAGTCTGGGGAATTTTGCTGAGAACCCTCCTGTCGGGTTCAGAAAGCAAGTGTGTGAGGGTCACCAGTTCTCTCCCTTCCTGAGCAGGGTTTCGGGGATGAGCAGAGCAAACGCTCGCTGTTCCTCACTTCCCCAAGTTTGAGCAGGGAACACGGGCCCTGGGATGTTTTTGCTCCCACGCCAGTGAAGCCCTAAAGGCCGGTCTGCTTCTGGATCCCTCCGCCCACCACCTGGCGGGGGGGGGGGGGGGGAAGGCTCTGCGGCACCAGCCTCTGGGCCCTCCTCCAGCTGCCCTCCGTCCCCAGGCGCATTTCAGAAGAGTCTGACGCTACACCAAATATTCCCCCTGGAGACCGAGACCAGGGTCAGACCAGAATGAAAAGGTGACCCTATGTTATCACGTTTGCTTAAGGACAGGGTCCGCTGTCTCCACCCTGAAAGATGCATATTTGGGGTTGCAAATGGCACAAGCTTCAGTATGTAAAATGGGCATGGGGTAATTCAGAGCCTGATTTAGAGGAGGTAAAATATTCACCAGGACCCAGCCATGTTTTAAAATGATTATAAATTATTTTAACAGTGCATTTGCAAAGGGTTATAAAAACAGCCATAATATATTTTTTTCCTTAGATTCTAGAATTACCAGTGTGACAGCTAATGCAATAATGATTTGTTTCAAATGCCAGTGTTTAAGCTGTATAAAGCTGATTTTATACATTTTTCCAGTAGGCCGCATTGTAGTTAATGAAATTAAACACACCAATCGCATTTGTCCCCAGGGGACGAGGAACTGAACACACCACTGGTTTATTTTTTTATTAAAATAAATTGCAGCCAGCAAGATGGACTAATTGCATACAGAATTGAAAAAGAAACATTCCATTGATATAATTAAGCCAATTTTCATGGACAGAAATAGTTATAGTGGATATAAAATAAGCAAAGCCTTCACCAGAATCTGACTTCACTCCTTTTTTGCACAGAATGTTAACTATTAAACAAATATGTATCTCGGAGCCGAGGCACCGCTCTCTGGGAGCTCCAGGGCATTGTTCCTGAGTCTCGGGAGAGGCCAGCCGGGCGGGCCAGCCAAGGATTTGATGGCAGAAACCCCAAGAGAGAGAGAGGTAGGGCAGGAAGAGGCCCTCCCCATGGCCCTGGGGCCCACAAGAGCTCAGGAGCACTGGCCAGACTGAAGGGAGTACCACAGCCCTGGCGGGAGCCTGTGAGGTGCCCAGGATTAAGGAACAGCGGCGGATTCAGGGCTGGACCTGCAACTGCAGCCTCGGGGCTCCTTCCGCCCTGTGGCTCAGGTCCACACAGCAGCGGCTCCACCTCTCCCTGATTGCCTGGGGGAGGGGCGGGGACTATTTCCCTTTTGCTCAAGCAAAAGGCAGTACATGGAGGGGGGGATGCAGATGAGGGTGACCCTGGTCAACACTTCTGCCACCCTGCACCTACCCTTGGAAGAGGGGTCCCAGAGCCCCGGGCTGGGGCTGGAAAAGCCCAGGGCAAAGCGTCCCACCCAGCCTGGGGAGGACAAGCAGCAGGAGAGTCCAGACCCCGGCAAAGAACACCCAGTCTGCAGGAGGCTGAGGACACAGTTAGCTGGTTGCATTCACAAGCTGTATGGGGACTGATGTCTTACTTGCTTTTAAAAACCAGACCTGTTACAAGCTAAGCACTGTCCTTGGGAAAATGCTTAAACCTTGACACATAAAAAAAGAAAATCCTATGGAATTAACTACAGCGTGCAGTGCCCTAAGGAAGGGGGCAGGGTTAGGGTGTGCGAAATAAGAAAGCTTGGGGAGCTTTACTTAAGTGGCATCCAGTTTCATGCCTAACTTGCTGTGTGACCTTGAATGGGCTACTTGACCTCTCTGTGTTTGGGAATTTTTTTACCCCTAAAAGTGGTGCCCGCGAGGCCAAATTCCCTCTTCAAGGTCAATGAAGGGGAGTGGGGTCATGCCTAGTAAGTGGACCAAGTGTGCCTTTATGGGATCCTGGACCCGCTCCTGTCTCCCGGAGGCTCGGGCAGGGACAGGGACAGGGGCGGCAGCCCATTCGGACCTCTTGGTAGGCAGGTGCGTGGGGTGAATGCACGGGGCCAATGGGCCACCTTGGCCGAGGCTGGGCCCGGGGATGCATACCCCGGAATAAGGCAGGGTTATTCCTGCAAAGCCCGACCTCTACCCTGCGCTTCGGTTTCTCCCCTCACCATCCTCCCCCCTCCCCACACCACCCTGACTTTGACCCAGGCTCTGGAGCGCTCTCTGGACTCTCTGTGCCCAGATCCGCAAAGCGACTGCGATGGGGACACGGGCCTGCCGCCCGCAGAGTCTGGGTCAGGGTCAAGAGTCGGGAGTTGGGAGCGCGGAGCCCGCCCTTCTCCATCCAGGAAACCGAGAGGCGGAGACCCCTGGGGCCGATCGAGGCCCTGGAGGAGGAGGAGGAGGAGGAGGAGGAGGAGGAGGAGGAGGAGGAGGAGGGCGCTGCTCCCGCTGGCCGGGCTGGAGTGAAGGGCTCCAGGGGCAGCAGCCACCCCCTCGAACCGGCTGCCCTGTGCAGACGGCAGGCAGCGCCGTTCGCGTCGCGCGGTAGTTACCGGGACTTTGTGCACGGAGAACAGGGGGCTGCAGCGACGTTGGCTCTGCCTGGGGTCCCCAGGCCCCGTGGCCGGGCCAGCCCGCACTGTCTGCAGCCCTGGGCAACCCGTGTCCGCGCGCGCGACCGGCGCTGTACGGCGCAGCAAGGCCCGGCTTCTCTGTCCCTTCGCCAAGTTTCCTTCCCGCAGGGGGACAGTGCTAGGGCTGTCCCTTGTCCTCCCGCGCCCGCTACTCGAGCTGTAGCGTCCAAGACTTGTTACACGGGTTTGATTCAAAACCTGATAAATTGTCTTTAACGCTATTTGAAAATTTTTAAACGAAATTATTCAAAAGATTTTTAATCCTGGATAATTTTTGTTGAAACTCTAATTATACATCACCTTAATTACCAGCCCCAGCCCCCCAAGGATCCCTAATTGCCTCCTAATTGAATAAAACAGGGGGCTAATCTAGCCTACAGAGGCCCTGCGAGCGGGCGGCCTCCCCCTCGGGGCCCAGTGGGGGGAGCCTCCAGCTGGCCCCACCGCCAGCGCCCGGCCTCCCAACAGAAACGGCGGGACCAGGTCCCCTGCCCCGTGCCGTGCCCAGAAGGGGAACTCAGGGTTTTCGGGAGCCATGGGGGCCCGAAGGGTCGGGCAGCCCAGCCCGCACCTGCTCCACCAGCGGCCGACAGGAGGTGCAGGGTGGCCTGGCGGGAGTCCGGCGGTAGAGACCTTAGGGCACAACCCGTGCCCTTCCCCTGGGAGCCCACTCGGAGGTCACCCAACGGACAGGACTTGGCATCCGCCCCCGCCCACAGGCCTGGGCGCCCGGGCACAGCCGCGGGGCCAATGGCGAAGCCAGAGCCTGCAGGCACTCAGCGCGCTGCCGCGGGGCACCTGGCCTTGGCCGCCAGCCCCGCACCCCGCCCCTCCACCGCGGCCTCGGCGTTTTCGCCCGAAGCGGGGTGAGACGCTCGACTCCTGCCGGACATTTCCTGGCACTGCTGCCCTCCCGGGCGTCCAGACCGGAGGCTGCCGTCCTGGCTGCGGGGCGAGAAATGGTAGAAGGGGCACACGTCTCCTGGCGGGCGGGAGAAGGGCAGGGCCCCGCAGAGCCGGCACTGGTTTCGGCTGGGGAGAAGGAACCGCCTAGGAGCTCGGGCTCCAGCCGGGCTCCCCACACCCTGTCACACACGCACCTTCCTCGTACACATCACGCTCGATCGCACACACCACACACACAGGTCCTCCCTGGAGCAGAGGTAGCAGCCCCCCACCTGCACCCCAGGGGCGAGGCGGCATGTGTCCTGAGGACACTCTCCCCAGGCCTGGAATATGTCCTGTCTAGTTGTGGGCCACGTTCATGGTGATCAGGTCTCAGGGGCGGCTCGAATGGGGGCCGTGGCTGGACGCCGTCTCTGGGAGCACATCCTCCCCTGCACAGGGCCCCCCAGCTGTGTGATGAGAAGGTCAGGAGGGCACCTTGGCTGTGTTGACCCCCCCCCACCTGCCCACCTGCCTCACAACAGTGGCTGAGACACAAAGCTTTTGTTAGGCATTTTGTTTTGAAAATGTAGGGTAGGGACAGCCCCAGTTCCTCGCAGGCCCACAGTGCCCTGGCCAGTGTGAGGGGACCCGGGACCTACCTGTCTTCACTCTGCCCCCAGCCCCCTAGGCTCACACTGAGGAGGTGCTGAGCACCGCAGCGGCCTCTGCCCTTGGAAAGCTGGACTTGGGAGCCCCCAGTGTGGGCCCAAAGGTGCTGCTAGTCAGTCAGCATGCAGGCCCAGCTGGGGAGACCCCCGGGAGTGGGGTCCTAGGGAAACACAAACGAAATTACAGCCCCAGATGCGCCCTCTGGGGCAGCCCTCAAACTCTGACTCAGGGGGTGACACTCACTGACAAGGTTGTCCTTCCAGGCCCCACATATGGCTTCAGGCACAGCCCAGCCCTGCGTACTGGACTATAACCATGACCTCTCCTTCTCCCTCCAGCCCCCTGACCCTGGCCAGGAGGTGGCTTACAGGGGTTGGTTCTCTGGGCCACCCTGGGGCTGCCCTGCTGCCTCAGACTCAGGTACTGGAGTCAGGTCCCCAGGGACGCCCACATCTGCTTAAAATATTGTCCAGCGGAATGAAATTCCTCGGCGGGTCCTGTGCTCTGTGTCAGGCAGGCGGCGTGGCCCATGCCTGTCGGGGCCACCTTCTTGGGGAGGGCTGGGGGCAGCTGTCCCCGCTGAGAGGGCTTTCCAGGGCATGCTCAGTGTGGGCTCAGGGGGCTCTGGGCCTGACACACTCGCTCTGCTGTGGCATTTTCTCACCAAGGACTTCCAGGAAAGGGAGACCTGTGGTCTGCCCTACCCTCGGGTCTGGTTCTCTGGCCTCGGGCAAGGCTGCAGGACGCCGCTGCCGAGCACCCATTTAGGTCCTGAGATGAGCCAGCGGGCCGCCTTCCCCACCTGCCGGGGTGGAGCAGACAGGGAGGGAGCTGAGGGCCAGACGGCTGGCCTGCCCGGCGTGGGTCGCTCCGCTGTTTCCGGGGCTGCGCTGGGGGCGCTGAGCTGCCTCTCGCTTGCAGCGAAGGCCCAGGAGAGTGCGGCACTTTCCACCTTCTCACTCCAGCTTCAGGCCCTTCCCCAGCGACAGCCTGACCCAGGCAGCTTGCAGCCCAGCGGCGAGACTCTGAGGAAGCCGCTGTGCTTACACACAGACCGAAACATGCACACCAACACCCACGCCCTGCCGCCCATGGGCACACAGGTAGCGGGCCCACAGCCCTGGCGCACCAGCCACAAAACACTGGGGCCTTGTTCGCACCAAGAGGGGCCAGAGGTCACGGGAGATGGAGGAGGCCGAGGCCCTGAGCATCGGGCAGAGGAGACAGGCTGGAAAGGGGTGCCTCAAGGAGGAGCCCCACACAGCCACGGGGGACTCCACGGGCGTCCTGCAGAAGCGGGGAGCTGCTTTTCCCCGGTGCTCGGCGGCGGATGCATGGCCTACCACCGAGGGGCCGCTGTCCGGGGGAGCCAGGCCAACCCCACCGAGGAAGCAGAACTTCTTCGGAAAAGTGTCGGGGAGTTTCTGGCCCACCAGGCTCATGCTTAGGGGCTCAGCCCTGGTGCGGTGAGGCGCCGCCGGGCAGGGTCAGGCCGAAGAGGAGCGGGCTGAACGGCCTGGTGGTCAGTCAGGGATCCCAAGGGGAGCGGGCCGGGCGCCCCTGCCGTGGGTGGGCGGGCGGCCCGCGGAGGAGGGGGCGGCGAGAACGGGCGGCGCCGGTTCCTTTCCGCTCGGCGCTCGCCGCTTCGCTGCAGCCGGGCCTCGGCCGGGCTCCGGGAGCCGCGCTCGCCTGCCCGCGGCGCCGCCGCTCCCACCTGCCCTCTTCCCGGGCCACGGTCCCGGGCCCGCGGGCCTCTCGGCGGATGGCGCCGGCGGTCGGAGCGCGGAGGGCGCGCGGGTGGCCCCGAGACGCGGCGGCCGGTGGCGGGGCGGGCGGCGGGCGCACCGGGCCGGCGGCGAGGACCCGGCCGGCGGCGGGCTGGGCGCGCGGAGCTTGGGGCTCGGCCCGAGACGGAGCGAAAGAGAAAGTAAGACCGGGGACCGGGCAGCCTCGCCGGGGGCAGCTCTGTCCCCGCCGGGCCTCGAGGCTGTGCGGGCGACAAGGGGCAGGAGGGGCCAAGCGGGGCCGAGCGGGGCCGAGGGCGGCGGCAGCGGCGGGTCGGAAGGCGTCCGGGTGGGGACGCTCCCGCTGGAGGCACCCGCGCAGGGGCTGCCCGAGCGGGCTGCCGGAGTCACGGAGGAGCGCCCGCCGCCGCGCGGGGCACCAGTAGGGAATAAACTTCCCGACCATACTTCCAAGCCCAGGAAAACGTCTCCATTTTGCTCCCCAAGTGGCCGAAGCTGTCCTGCCGCCGCCACCCCTGCCCCTGCGCCCGCGAAGCGGGGTGGACGCCGGCCCGCGCCCCCTCCTCCGCCCCCTCCCCGGCTCGGGGTCTCCCTCCTCTGCGCCCAGCTGGCGGACGCCAAAGGCGGTGCTCTAGCGCCCACTATTTCAAAAGCCCGGAATATGATTTGACCAGGACTGAGAGCCACTCCGAGAGAGAGAGGGAGAGAGCGAGCGAGGAGGAAAAAGTTGCTCTCCCCTTTCGTCAACTTTTCGCTAACTTTCGCTTTTCGCTCCCCTCCACCCCCAGCCCTCCCCCTCCGCCCCCCTCCCCGGCCCCCACCGCGCGCCTCGGGTTCCCGGGCCCGAGCGCCTGACACTGGGGGGGGGGAGGGGGTTCGCGAGGAGGGGGCCGGCGCCTTCGGGGAGCGCGCGGCCCGGGCGCCCCGAGCCTCTGCGCCGAGCCCGGCCGCCCCGGAGCGCGGGAGGCGGAGCAGCCCCCGGGCCGCGCGGCCGATCCGAGGGCCGGGAGCCCAAGGCGCGCCGGCCGCGCCCCGACGCGCACCCCTGGCCCAGGCGCCCCGGCCCCGCGGCCCGGACCCGGCGGCGCGGCGCGGCCGAGCGCGGGAGACTTACTTTTGGCTAGCTTCCTCGCCCTCGCCTTGGATCGCATGGTGTCGGCTCGCGGAATCTCTCTCCTCCTCCTTGAGTCCAGAAGCAGCTACACACTATCTTCATCTCCCCAGCATTGTCAGTTTGGACACCTTCGCACATGCGCACAGAGCACTCAATCTGACACCCCTCGCCGGGGCCAAAAAAACTTTGCAATGTATTCATCATCCTCATCGTCGCGCCGCCGTCGCCGCCGCCGCCTCGGCGCGGGATTGGGGGGCTCTCCTTGGCCTTCCCGGTCTTCATCTCACTTATCTCTTCCCCCCCCCCCCGCCCCCTCTCCCCCCCTCCCCTTTTCAGCGCAGCTCGGAACTGGCCCTTTAAGAAAACATTCCGTGCTCGGCGTTCCCGCCCGGGGCCCGCACCCCGGACACTTTAAAAGGACCCAGGTGGCCCCGGAGGCGAGGTGACTATCCCCCCACCCTTCCCCTGCGCCGCGGCGCGCTCCGCCCCAGCCCCGGCCGCAGGCGGAGTGGCGGCTGCGTTGGTCCTCGCGACTTCCTAGGATGGGGGGGGGGGGACGCGCGACAGTTCGGACGCGGGTCTGGCTGGGTTTGCTTCGTTTTATTGCATTTTATTACTAATTAAAAAGCTTTGCGTTCACCGTCGCCCCAGCCTGCTTTTCTCCCCGTCTCTCCCCGCGGCCCCCCGCCCCGGCCCGCCATCGCCCGAGGGGGTGTCCCGGCCCGCGCGCGGAACCCGGCTCCTCCGAAGCCCCCTCCGGGCCCCGCCGCCCCCCTCGGGCCTGCCCGGCTCCCGCCCCTCCCCTTCGCCCCCACCCCAGCGCTGCTACTCCGGGCTTCGCGGCTCAAAAACAACAGCTCCGCGCTCCGCCCCAGCCCCGGCGGGCGGCTGAAACTCGGACCCGCCGCCCTCGGTCCGCGCGGAGCCGGGCACCGGGGAGGCAGCGCGGGGGCCGCCGTCCGAACACCGGGCGCCCCGCACCTCGTCGCCCTAGGGGCGGGCCCGCGCACTCCTGCCTCCGCGGGCCCCAGGTGAGTACCCCGCGGCGCGAGCCCCCGAGCTGGGCCAGCTTCGGGGACGGAGCCTCCCGCGGCCCAGGTGAGTCGCGGGCGGGAAGGCCGGCAGAGCGGGTGGCAGAGCGCGCGGGCGCGAGCCGATCGGGCGCTTCTGCCCCGCAGCCCTCCGACGCGGAGGGGTAGGCAGGATGTCCGGGCCAGGGGCCTGGTGCCGACAGTGAGAATTCCGCGTTCGAGTGTGTCTGCGATTCGAGAACGAAATGGGAGCAGAAGCAGGAGCTGACCCGGGCCCTTCCTGGTACCGGGATTCTGCCAGGCTCCAGGGCCGGGAGCTGCCCCAGAGTCAGCCTGAGCAGGGCTGAGAGATCGAGCCTCCGGTGCGGGTCTCTGCTGCCGCGGGTGGGCTCTTGGCTCTGCCACTCCCCATTTGTTGTGCAGTGAGACCAGTAGTTCCTCGATGGAGACCTGCGTTCGGCACCGAGCCCTTGCCATCGTGGAGGTGAACCGCTGAGGGCGGAAGGCTACCGCCGAGACCCTGGGGTCCTAGCAGAGGCCCTCCGGATGGCGAGGGGTGCGTGACCTGCATGACCGATGCTACCCCAGAGGAAAGGCTCCACAGAGCGGGGCTCGGCAGGAGCCCGAGGTGGTGGTGCGTGGGCCTTCCTGCCTCCGCAGCTCATAGCTGCTGCCCTGAGTTCCAATGCCACGAGAGCTCCCATGGTCTCAGGGGTGCCCAGCCTTGTGCCGCGCTTGCAGCCCCAGACGGAGAAGGCGCTCTCTGCGCTGCTCTGTTTCCCACTGAACTGAACTCAGCCTCGGGCCCTAGGTGAGTGTTGACGGCGGCGGCAGCACCCGCAGGGGCTCTGCTATAGAGAACAGGGGCAGCTCAGTCCCCTTGCCTGCAGCGCTTCCGAGGGCCTGTCGCCCCGGCCCCACGCTCTGTCCCCATGGGCTGGGTGGAGAACTGTGGGGTCCAGAGGGGCCTTGGGCCTTGCTGCCAGGCTCTGGGGGTTTAGGTGGGCAGTCCCCACGGGGAGTTAGGGCCTTGCTGCAGCCTCTAGCAGGCTCAGAACCCACTTAGTCCCAAGATGGGGGGGGGTCGCTGGGAGAGGAAGGAAGGGACCTGGAGTTCAGAGCTGGGAGCTGTTCTGCTTAACCTAGCCAGGGCAGGCTCCAGCCCACGGACCTAACCTGGCTGGCGCCACTGGCCAGAGAGAACACAAGGTCACTCTCATACCTCAGCACTCCCGGACCCCCTTGCCGGGAGCCTCCTAGCTAGGTTGGGTAGGAGGCCTGGGGAGAATACAGTGGTGCCTGCAAAACACTCCCAACTGCACAGAAGGTCCTTCCCCTTTCCCCACCCCCCACCCCCCACCCCCCACCCCCCACCCCCCACTCCCCACTCCCCACCCAGCTCAGGCTTCCTTTTCCCCTGGCCTGGAGGCAGCCCGTAGGCTCCAAGGTTAGGAAGGCCCAGTCTTCTTCTGGGGGCACCCCAGCTCACTCTGGCCTTCTGCCTCAGCTGAGAAGGTGATTAAAATCTTCTGAACCCTGGCCAAGCTGGGCCAGGACACTCTCTGGACTCTGGGACTGCACCCTTTCCAGGGCCTGAGGAAGGAGGCTGGGAGGCTGCACTGTTTCTTCCCTGCCCTATGCTAGGCACCCCGGGGTGGGGCTGGGGGCTGCCTGGGGAGAAAGACCAGGAGACAACCTAGCTGCTGACACCCCCAGGTGCTGCAGCAGCTCTGGCAGACCCCTCGCTCCCATCAGCTCCAATCAGTTCCAGGAGCCTGGGCAGACTGTCCCCAAGGCCATGGCCCTGGTCTGGCCAGGCCCTGCCCCCGCGTGGCCGGATTTAGAACCAAGAACAGGTCAGGCTTTGTAGAGTCCTGCAGAGAAAAGGACGAAGAAGGGGGAATCCGATGTGGGTCCCGATCCTAGCCCAACCTTGCAGACATTTGGGGACGGGTATGTGGGGGAACAGTTATGGGTAGGTGGGGGCCAAACAGGAAGAGAGGAGCAGTTTTCATTTTGTTGATAGTGAAAGGTTGGAGGGCAGTTTTCAAACCAAGCCAAGCTTCGGGGAGTCTTGTGGCCGATGCTGGGCTTAGGGGACCGGCACTGGGATGCAGAGGTGTTGCTCCTAACCTTGGCTTCCTACTGTGGGCTGAATGGTGGATGGTGAGACGTGGGCTGCCTGGACACCTCCTTAGGCTACTGTGTTTCGGAACAGACTTTGTTGCTGAGGTCCAGGGTACTGGAGAGAGGACTTTTTCCGCCAACCTTTGCCACAGCCTGGAGTCCCGCTTCAGGCAGGAGCTCCGCCGACCACAGCCTTTTCCAGCAAGCAGGGAGGTGCAGCAGGAAACCCAGGACCACTTGAACTCTGTTGGGAAAGGGCCCAGTTTGGGAGGGTGAGCAAGCTGCTCCTCAGGGCTATAGTAAGCATCATAGTGGGCAGGCAGGAAGGGGGTCCCCAACTCCAGGACGCCCTGAGAAGCCCATGAGGAACAAAACCAGCTGGAGCCTAGTGTGCACTCCCAGAGTTTACTGTCTTGGACTAGAGGGTCACTTTGCTTGGCTTGGACTTGTGCCCCATGCCAACTCGCAAGGCCTGGCCTCTGAAGAGGTCTGCACTGTGGTGTGTGTGTGCCCAGAGGTGCAGGGTCCTAGCCAGCCCAGCCACCTGTCCAGGCTCTCGGGCCCCCGGGATGCACTGACCTGACCAGATTCTCACTGCTTCCCCCCCGCCCCTGTTCCTATCTGTGCCCCTGAAACTTGGCCATGGGCTTTCAGGCACTCAGACTATGGGCTCAATTGGATTCCAGGTCAGGTTTTGTTCACCCTCCAGTTCCTGCTCAGAAAAACTCTGAGTAGCTAAAAGAATAAAAGCACATCTCCCTTAGTTTACATATGGGCTCTCCTCGGAGATCTGAAACTGCCCTGAAAGGGTCCAGACCACCAGTCCTTGCCTCATCCCCATCACAGGAGCATTGAATTGGGCTGAGATGGGGGTCTCCATCTCTGGGCACCTTCTCCTGCCTTACGTTAGGTGGAAATGTCTCCCAGATTTGAGCAACAGAAGGCTTGGAGACCACCAGGGATGTTTGGGGACAATCTGGTTTGGTTCCCACTACACAGAGAAAACGGAGGTGGTCTTGGCACCCAGCAGGAGACTCAGTGGGGACTGAATGCAGAGGTCTTCCAGCCCTGGGGCCAATAGCTAGCTGGAGTGTTGGGTCTAGAATGGGGGTGGGGTGGAGCACAGACAGCCTTCAGGGCATTTGTCTTCCCCAGGGGGGCTTCCACACTGTTCCAGAGTGGGCACTTCCCAAGGGGCCGCCCAAGACTCTGGGGGTAATAGTCCAGGCCCTCTTTGGCCCTTCTTCCCACCCCGAGCCCAGGGAAACTGGCTGAGACCCACCGAGCCCAGAGGCGCTGCTTTCTGGCACAAGGCTGTTTTCTCCCTGTGCTGCTCACGGCGCAGGTCCCCCAGTGCCCACAGCCAGTCCCTGCTCTGGAGTGGGCCCTGAGAGTGTTGGGCACTCTCAACCAAGACTTCCCAGGAATGTGAACCATGCAGTCGATTTTGAGCAAACCCCAGATGTTTGGAAACCTACTGCCTTCACAGGCAGGAGGACTTGGTCCCTTGCAGATGGGCAGCCTCTTGGGAGGGTCCCCAAGAGACTTCTCTGCCCTCATCTGCAACCCGGGGTCCTGGCCGGGGAGCACGGATGCATGCCTGTCTGCACCTGGGGTCGGCCACGTGCATTTGGGGGACATAATCAGGAATATTTTTGTTTGTTTTGTTTTTAATTTAAGAGATGGAAGCTGTGGGCCTGAACTCCCCATTTGAATTCCCTGGGAGGGAGTTGGCTGCAGTATCCTGGGCCCAAACCGCCTCTCCAGGAAGTGCAGGAAGCCCCCAAATACTGCTTCCCCGCGGCGCGCACAGTGGGCCGGGACGACGCGGCGGCTGGGCGGCCCGGCTCCTGCCCTGCGCGGGGATCCGGCTACTGCTGCGGGACTAGCGAACCGCATCGGTTTCCCACGCTTTCTCTCTATCCCAGACCTTTAAAAATCCGCCAACGAACGCCATTGCCGGTTCGCGCCGATCTCGAGCCCTGAGCTCGGCCGGCGCCGCCCGCAGCGGGGACTTCGCGCCGCGCTCACCCTCGGGCCGCCCGCCTGCGCGCGCCGGGAGCCACTCCGTCCCCTCCCCGAGCGCCCGGCCCCGCAGCGCCGCAGAACTTCGCGCAGCCGAAGTGGCCCCGCGGCCCCGCCGAACGCTGCCAGCGTGGACGCGGCGGCCTCCTGCTCCCGGTTCCGGCTGCGCTCCGGCAGGGGCCTGGTGGCAACGAAAACGGCGAGCCGAGTCGCTTTCCCGGCGTCCGAGTGCCGGGGGCCGCTGCGTGGGAGTCCGCCCTCCGCCTCCCCAAACGCCCCAGAGCCCGGGACATTGTAACTTCGCAGACTCCCCAAGTCGGCTTGCGCCCCGATTCACAGCCCGGTTTGCAGAGCCCCCTCGTCTCCGTCCTCTCTTGGCCGTGGTCCCTGCCCCCACACGGACAACCCTCCTTGTTTAGAAACCGAATTTCGCTGTGGGTCCTGCGGGCTCGACACACCGCAGACGTTTCCCTGGGAATGCTGCAGGGACTCCTTCCCGCCTCGGCTGCCCCATCTGTGAAGTGGGGCCCAACATTCCTGTGCCCCTCTCACAGGTTTACGTGGGCAGGTTGGAGAACGGACGGACTGATGGAAAACCCCAGGCGGGGCGAGCGCAGCCCAGCCCCTGGGGCCACGTTTGCGCGGCAAGGCTCCGAGGTGGTGCCCAGCCTGAAGAGGCCCCCGGTTGCTCTTGAGCAACCAAGCCTGTCCCGCCCTTTGCGCCCCGCGCCCGCACCGCGGAACTGTCCTCTCTGGGGGCTCGGTGAAGGTGGTGTGAGGGTCCAGCTCCGCGGCCAGCCGTCTTCTCCCCGCCCCTGCACGGGGTTTTCTCCCCGGCCCGACGGTTCTCGGTTCCTCCCGGCCAGGATGCAAGGAGGCTTAACACCCCAGGCTCCAGCTCTCAGGACCTTACCACCCCGCACCCCAAACCCTGCAGAGGGCGGGTCCTGGGGCTGCCGGGGAGCGGGGACAGGCGACCGAGGCCCTAGTCGCAGCTGAGCTCCTCAGAGGGAATGCTCCCCCTCTCCCCCCTCCTCCCCACGCTTCGGGGACTGCGGAGGGAGCTCCGGGGCTCCGGGGCAGGTGACCTTGGGCCTTCGGTCCCCATACTCTACCCTGCCCGATGGTAACTTGGGGGGGGGAACCAAGGGGAGGGGCCATGGCCTGACTGGACACTACTCTGGGTAGGGCAGATGGGGGAGCGGGGGAAGGGAAATGGGATGGCCAAGGGAATGCCCAGACGGACACCCTCTCACCTTCCCCCCTTTGTTGCTTCTAAACTAGTAATGGGGGGGGGGTGCCTGATAAGACCAGGATCCTCTCTGGGGAAGGGAAATACTTACCTTTCTCTCCTGCTGAGTAACCTGAAAGTGATGGACTCAGTCCTCCCTCCCTGGACAGGGCCTCCTGCTTCTGCCCCAGGGCCTGATGCCCGTGACCTGGGGCTCTAGGAAGGGAGCAGGGCCCATGCGTCTCCTGCCCTGGTGCCCGATGCCCAGACTTGAGCACCTGCAGGGCCCGCCAGTGTCCAGCTCCCCACCCCAGCCTTACCTCCGGGACAGAGTTCCGATGAAGGACCGTGGCCCATGTGGCAGGAACACATTTGTGCACAGCCCCATGCCCCTGCAGCCCAGGCCAGTCAAGAGACCTCACTGAGGACCCACTGTGTGCCAGGCCTGGGGCTAGGGTGGAGATGGCAGGGTCCTGGCCTTTAGCAGCTCTTTGTTCATGGGACAGACCCCTGCTCCCCCAGGATAACAGCAGAATTACGATGGGAGTGCAGGGTGGGGAGCCGCAGAGGGATGGGGCGCACATAGCCTTTCCTGTTCCCCTCCCTGCCCAGGTCAAGGAGACAGTGGGGGGTGGGGGGGTGAAGACAGAACTTCAGCTGAGTCAGACCCAGCTTCTTCCTGACTCCCTCCTTACTGGCCTCCCTTCCTCTCAGCCCCCAGCTTCCTGGGCACCCCAGTTTCCTAATGTGTCATATGGGGGAAACAAGCCAGGGGTCTTATGCTGCATGCAGGTGAGGGCTGGCACTTCTTGGGGGCTCTGGGTGGTTGGAGTGGTCATTAGTAGGGATCCCTGTGCCCTCTGACCCCTCCTCGTCCAGAACCCAGGTCTGCCTCTAGGGGCTCTGAGCTGGAGTCATGGACAGCAGCTTCTCACTCCCTGGCTGGACACAGAGGGCAAGTGAGACCAGGAAGGACAGGGCTCCTGGGAGCTTCAGGTCCTGCTCACCCATGCAGATCTTAATGGGCTCCCAGAGCCAGGCCCCACCCTGCCGACCTTGGCCTGCCCTAGTCTTGCCTGGTTTCCTGGCACTTGTGATCAGTGTTTCTGCCAGGTCCACCCCTGCCCTCCGGGACGCCGAGGCTCTGGGGTCATTCCTGCATTCGCTGACATAGGGCCAGAGGCCCCTGCAAGGTGGATGCTCCTGGAACGCACAGTCCCATGGTGCTGTCAAACACAAGGGCTGTTTGCCTCAGCACATCTGCAGCTTCCAGCGCATCTAATGCCCCTACAAAGCCCAGGGCTGGCCCAAGTCTGGGAGCCTCAGTGAATGAAAGAATGAGTCACTCACGAATGAAGAGCACTGAGTAAGAAGAAAGTGATCCCTACGTCTGATTTCAGCCCTGAAGACTGAAGGAGATGTGGGGCAGCCTTACCAGACATCACAACGGAGGCCAGAAGCCCCGCACCGAGGGCTTGAGGCCGAGTGACCTGTCCTTCACCTGTCCCAACTCGCAAAGGGCCGCCCTGTATTCAGTAGCCTGCACCAGTCCCTCATGATGGGGACACAGCAGTGAGCAAGCCACCCAGGTCCCCAGCTGCATGGTGCATGATTTGGAAAAGGAAGCCAGCTTGCTCAGGGGGGCCTCAGCGGGATGATGGGGGCAGGGGATGATGGCAGAAGGGCAGAAACTTGGTCTATCCACGGGGCTGTCCGGCTTGACTGATGGAGGGCAGGGGAGCTGGGGCTCCGGGGCCAGCAGGGTGCTGGCCTCTGCCCTGGGCTGTATCAGGCACCGTGTGACCCTTACAACAATCCCACGTGGTAGGAACTGCAATTGTTTGCACCTTACACATGGGAAACTGGACCTTAGAGGTACAAGGACATGTTGTAGAAGCAGGAGAGTGAGATTCATCTGCCTGACCCAAAGCCCTATTCCAGGTGACATGCGCAGCCAAGTGATGGTGTCCGGGCTGCGTGCGTGACACAGGCTGCAGAGGGGTCTGTGTCTGGAACCCCTTCTTGGGGCTCGTGCAGTGCCAGGCATGTGAGGTCCACAGGGCATGCTGGCCTTGTGGTCACCCACTTGCTCCAACACTGACCAGCACATTTATTTGTGGGCTTCTAGAACAACTGAGCCATTTGCAATACGTATTTCCTCCGGGTCTGGCTCTCACTGGGGAGCCAGGGTCCCCCTTTCCTCCCCGACACCCACCCTCAGGGCAGCCACCCCAGGACTGTTCTGTGGCCGTCCTCAGTTTGGGGCTAACATGCCAAGCAAGTGATGCTCGGTATCTGGGCTTCTACTAAGGTATTTCCAATCATAAAAAAATATGTGTGTCAGTTAAGTGTGCATGGGGCCTGGACCACATGGGACATAGTTGTTCTAATAAACACGAATAAGCCAGTTTTCACATTAGAGAAATAACAGTTTCTAGTAGAAATGTGGTGCTTCTAAAAGGGGTTAATTAATAAACAGCAGGTAATTGTTCGTGGTACATTGTGGCAGAGGGTAATTTCCATTTTGGAGGATGGAAGGGCCAAATACCCCTCCCCACTCAGCATTTTTGTGTAATAATCACCTTGGCTTCACCTCTGCCTTTAATTTTTACAGCTGGAGCTGTTTACCATCTTCCAACTTTCACTAAAAGGGAAAAACCATCGCTTAAACAAAGCCATTGAGAACTCAGCATCATATGTGGATTTCTTAACATAAATAAATCATACAAACCAAGATTTATGTTCTCCGAATGATGTCATTCATTGAAGGCTGCCTTCCCAGTCAGATCAGCCTTTGGTGATTTCCTTGTGTGCGTGCGCTCTCTGCAAAACAAGGGGGGCGGCTCTGGCCTCCCCCCTGCTCCCGTTTCTCTGCTCGGCCCAGGACACCAGCAAGGCCTCTGCCCCGGTCCGCCCGGCAGAACCGGGTCAAAATGGTGACAGCAGTTTCTACCCCACAGACTGCTTTAAAGCTTTGTTATTGAACCATAAGTTCCGAGGTTGAAAGACTGTTAAAGCTTCCTGAAGAATTTGCGCAGACCCCAGAGGAAGCTGAAGGTCCTTTGGGTCTTCCAGAGCCTCCAAAGACAGCTAGCTGCAGAGGAATCACTTTGAAGTGAATGAGGAACAGAAAAAATCACCATTAATGGGTAAATGAGAGGTGGTGTACCCATACTGTGGAGGAGTGTTTGGTCATAAAAAGGAACAAAGTACGGACACACGCTACCACATGAATGAACGCACATTATTCTCGGTGACAGAAGCTGGTCACAAAAGGCCATGTGTTGTGTGAGTCCATTTATATGAAATGTCCAGGATGGGCAAATCCCTAGAGACAGAAGTTAGATAAGTGTTTGCCAGAGGCTGGGGAGGGGGGTGACTGCTAATAGACATGGGTCTCCTTCTGCTGTGTGATGATGTTCCGGAACCAGCTGGCTGTGAGTGTTGCACATCACGAATGTCTAAATGCTACTGAAATGTTCACTTTAGAATGGTAAGTGTTACGATATGTGAATTGTATCTTGATACATCTGCCATTAAAAAACCACCCCTGAGCATACATGTTTAGAAGCTTCATGCTCATCTTTAAATCCTTATTAAATTTGGAACTGAGCATATAGCAGGAGGAGGGTGGGCGGTGTGCATGCACACCGTGAAGGGGGTCACGTGAGCGCTGGCCCAGCCCCCAGGGGAAGCCCGAACACACGACCATTTTCCTCGGAGCTGGCTGTGCAGCAACCGCCCCCTTCCCCCGGCAATGGCCTCCCCTTCCCAGCAGCCCAGGGGTAACCCCTGCCCGGCTTTTTGTGTTAACCATCTCCTTGACTCGGTTTAAGCTTTATCACCTAATACAGATCCCTGAAAATGTGAGTCCGGATGCAGAGTTTAATCAGATTGAAATGAGCAAGGAGCATTAAGAGCACCACAAAGGGTAGGTGAGGTGGGTTCCATCCACACCGTGGATGATCATTTGGCCACCGGAAGGACGCTGAAACGTCTGCAAACATGAAGAGAGAAGCCGGTCACAAAAGGCCACGTACTGTATGACGCTATTAGCAAATCTGGAGAAACAGCAAGCAGGTTGCTGGTTGCCTAGCTGTGGAAGGACAGGCGGTGGGGTCTTGGGCAGGTGAAGGTTTCAAGGGATGAGCCAGACCAGAGTCCGGCTCCAGCCCCTGGGCATTAACAGAAGACCCTCGGGGAAAATAGGACTGACCAATACAGCCTGGACCTTTTATTAATTCAAGCAGCACACATTCCCTGCACACCTAGTTTGTGGCAGTATGACCAGAGGCCCCAAAGATGTAGCAGTGACCGAAAGAGACAGGCATCTTCCCCTGCGGAGCTCATGTTCTCATGGGGACGGCAGCAGTAAGCAGGATACCTAAGAACCTTGCAGGGCAGGTTCAAAGTCTCTGCATGCTGTAGGGGATAACTAAGGAGGGAAACAAGGTGAGGAGCATGGCCAAGTGAGACCTCTCTGGGGTGGTGGCATTTGAGCAGAGACGGGACAGACTGAGAAGGAAGCATTGTGCATGTCTAGGGAACAGCATTCGGGCCGAGGTAGGGAAGTTGTCCTGTATTGTGCTGGTCGGCTCAGTGTAATCACAAGGGACGTTCAATGAGGTAGAGAGAGGCAGAAAGATTCAACTGGCTTTGAATTTGGACGGGGCTCCTGAGCCAAGGAAAGCAGGCGGCCTTCTGACGCTGGAAAAGGCAAGACAATGTATTCTAGACTCTCCACAAAGGAAACCAGCCCTGCTGATACCTCGATTCTTGCCCAGTGTGACCCATTTCAGACTTCCCGTCTGCAGAGCTGCAAAATGATAAAGTGTGCTGTTTTAGGCCACTGAGTTTGTGGGAATTTGTTACGGCAGCCACAGGAAATTCACACGGGGTAAGAGGGGAGACGGGAACTTCTTCCCACATGGTCAGGACACGCCAGGGGACAGTCACTGCAGGGACGTTGGCAGTGGCTGTCCTCGCGTCTGGATCCTTAGTCACTCTGCTCCGATGTGGACCGTCCGTCCTCCACAGCCCGCCTGTGCTCATCACTCCGGGAGCCTTAGCAGCCATCCCCTGGCTCTCCCACTCCCCAGCTTCCTCTCTCATCTCTGTGGAGCGCATCCTCTAGTAACTTCTGATAAACTGGGAGATACATTTTCTAGGACCATGCATGTCTGAAATGCATTTATTCTCCCAACACACCAGAATAATAGTTGGGCTGGGTGTGGAATTCTAGACTGGAGATGCTTTTCATCCAGAGTTTTCAAAACATCGCCCCTTGTCTTCTTGCTTCCAGAGTGGCTGTAGAAAAGGGAGGGGAATCTGTTCCCTTGTGCTTTGAGTGCAACTTGCTTCTTCTTGGGAATCGTCTAGAATCCTGTCTTTGTCCCAAGTGTTTTGCTGTGTCACGGTGATGCACTCGAGAGTGTGTCTGATTTCCTCCACTGTGGGTTCTTTCAATCTGGGAGCTTATGTCTTTCAGTTCTGGGAAGTTTTCCAGAAATATTTTGTTATGGATTTCCTGCCCTCTGCTTCCTCTGCTCTTTGTTCTTGGAAACTGATGGTTACTATGAAGTTTTCTTCCGTCCACATGGTCTGTGTATCCTCCAGATGGCTTTGTTCTATTCCTTTTAGTCTCCTGTGTTGATCCTCAGTGACCCACTCATGATCTGAGGCGGGGAGTACAGAGCTTGTTGGAAGATCTGGGGTAAGGGAGGGCTTGCTGCCTTTGACATCCATAGGAGGGTGATCCTGGCAGCGCTTGATGTCAGCATCTTCAGGGGCTGATCTGATGCCCAGGCAGGTTCCCCAGGGATGAGGGGGGTCCAGCTGCCAGTACTCTGGGATCCAAGTTGGGGTCTCCTCAGTCAGTGTCAGGTCACGGCTGCGTGCATTCCCAGGAATAGGCCTTTGGACTTTTGCTGAGCGGGGGAGGGGTGGGGGTGGGGAGAGCATCTAGGAATCCATCTCCCTCATGACTGCCTTTCAGGCTGGCCTTCCTGATGGCAGCCATTCCCGCACCCCTCATCTCAGGCTTGCTTTTATGGCCAGTCCTGAATTTGGGATGCTCTTTGTATTAAACCCAGTAAAAGCCCACCTTCTGCACTGTGTTCAGAGCTCTCTCGCTCGCTCGCTCTCTCTCTCTCATCTGTGAGCCAGTCACTGTGGGTGCACCTGCAAGTGGGCTTTCAGAAATTTGCAGCTGCCCTGCCCTCCCCTGTCCTCTCCACCCTCATGGGAAGATGTCTCTTAAAATCTCTTTTCTGTGGTTGAAGTGGGCTTTGCAGAGGGAGCTTATTCAGTGTGTTTAATCTGCCATCTGAACCCGGTGCCTTTTGGGGTCACGGTGTTATTTCAACTCCTTCTCTTAGTTTCTGTGTGGCTATTTTGGAAAGGCTGTGTCCATTCGCTGTGCAGCGTCCAGAGGCTCTGAGTGAGGTTTTCTGGGTCCTGACCAGCGGATTCCTTGGAGCTCCCCCCACTGTGACACATTCCAGTCACAAAGAGGTGAGCTGCGTCTTTGGGTCCATGCATGGACTGCTGTGCGGACGAGGACATGATGGTGTAGATATGTGCGTGTTGCCCGTACTGATATGTCCCTGAAACACGGGATGGGGAGGAACGTTTAGGAATACGAATTGAAATATAGTAACAGTGGTCTAAACTGAGTGATGAGATTTCAGGGTATTATAACATTTTTCTTTGTTATGCTTACGTGCATTTCAATTTTTCTCCAGTGACCATATGTTAGTTGTGTAATTGTTACAATGTTAAATGTGTACATTGTTACATATGTTAGTTGTGTAAATTGTTACAATGTTAAAATGAAGAACAAAATGTTACCTGTCCTTCAAGAGCTGGCTCAATGTCATTACGTCCCAGAAGCTTCTCCTGAACGCACTGTTGGCAATGCTCCCCTCACCACAGAAGTGAGATGGGCATTAAATAAAACTTAATTTTCCAAATATTGATTTAGAGTTTAAGCCTCTTTTCTCCCAGGGTATGGGAGACTGGAGACATGCTCTGAGCTTGGGACTCAGCTCCCCAACTTGTTCTGATGGGGGAGGGGCCTCTGACCCTGGGCTTCAACCCCGAGGTGGCAGGGTGCATGGGAATGCGGGCTCTGGAGCGAGCCACCCGCTGTGGCCTGGATCCGCCACAGCCTCCCTGTGGACTGCAGCTGGTCACACCTGCCTGGGCCCTAGTCTCCCGACTGCAAGCGTGAGAAACGGACCTGCCGCTGGGCTACTGTACCCAAAGGTCCTGATGCTCAGGGAGGACTGGAGCCAGGTACAGAGGACAGAGCCCAACCACCTCCAGGCTGGGCTTTCTGTCACTTTCATTTGTAATTGTGGTACAACACACATAGAATTGACCATCTTAACCATTTTAACATGTCCAGTTCAGGAACATTAGGCACATTCACACTGCTGTGCACCATCACCGTCCACCCACAGAACTTTTTCATCTTCCCAAACCACAGCTCTGTCCCCATGAAACACTAAATTGCCAGCCCCCTCCTCAGCCCCTGGTGCCCACCTTTCCACTTTCTGTCTCTATGAATCTGACTCCTCTGGGGACCTCCAAGGAGTGGAATCATGCAGTGTTTGTCCTTCTGTGTCTGGCTTCTTTCTCTCCGCACAATGTCCTTGAGGTCCATCCACAGGGTGGGATGTGTCTGCTTCATTCCTTCCTCAGGCTGATTGCTATCCCAGTATGTGGACAGGCCCCACTTTGTTCATCCGTCCATCCACAGATGGAAACCTGGCTGTTTTCACCTCGCCAGGTTGTTTCAGCAGTGTTTTCCTGAGCCTTGTTGGGGGCATGGGATTGTTTTTGCTCCTCTGCATAGAGGGCTATGGACTTCTTCAGCAGGGGGCCTCCTGGGAGGGCCTCTTCTTGGGGATAGTTTCTCCCTCTCATACCTCTGCCTTCTCCCTCCTGACACTGACCTCCCTGAGGCCACATGAGTCTGATCTGATCACCCCCTGTGAGTGTGGCATGGGCACCTCCTCAGAAGACCCCACTCATCACGACGTGGACAATTTGCTTTGTATTTGAGATGTTATTCACTTTTCACCTGATGCTCAACCCTGAGGGGTGCTGGGGGCTCCAGTTGTTCCCAGGTCCTTGACTTCCCCTTGTCCCTGATCCCAGGAGTACACAGGGGATGGGACAGAACCCTACTATCCAAGTGGGAGAACTGGGGGCCCTTTGCTGAAGGCTTGAAGGCCAAGACTAGCCTCCACCCACACCCTTAGAATTGGGTCTGATCCCCCAAAAGATGGCCAGGCTGGCCAGAGCCAGGGCCCAAGGGTTCCTGGCAGTTCCTCCCAGGGAGACCCCAAGGCAGCAGGAACCCAGCACCTGCCCCAGCTCTCAACCCTAGGCCAGCTCCTCAGCCTTGGGCAGGCTCCAGGGAAGGAACCCAGCCCTCCCTAGAAAAAAAGCCTCTTCAAAGAAGGCTCCCTCCTGGCACAAGGATCACACTGTTTAGAAGTGATAGGATGAGCTCCAGGAGTTTGTGCTCTGCTCCTCTGGGAGACGTAACTGCCTGAGATTGGTGGCACGGCATCACACACACAAAGCCACAGGACCGCCCACCCTCTGGGATAAAGAGGGGTTTATAAACACAGGCAGAAGAGCACCTACAGAGGGGCCCATCCTGTAGAAGCAGTCCAGGCTTCAAAGGCATCACTTAGCCACTGGGGACCCACAGACCCACCACTGGGGGCTCTGCACAAACCCAACCAGTGGTCCAGACTTTCTGTTCCACCAGTGGAACCCTCCCTGTACACAGACATGGAAGGTGCAGCCTTTTGAGCACCGCAGAATGGGAGTTTACCAGAGCTGCAAGGCCATCTCCTCCAGGAAGCCCTCCCACCCAGTAGGATTGCCTCTCATTCCCTGAGTCCCCCAGGACCTCCATGGACTGCTGTTATATGTCAGGCACAGCTGGGTTCCCACAGGAGATCACAGGCTGACAGCCACCCTCTACTGTCACAGAGCAGGGTGTGAGGCTCTGTGGTTAGGAGGGATCTCTACAGAGAAGGACCTGAAGGCAGGCTTCCTCATGTTGAGGCTCCTCTGGAAGTGGGGCTGGGGTGCAGTGGCCTGAGAGGTTGAATAAGTTTTCTACACCTCTCCCCTCCCTGTGGCAGGGATAAGGTCATCCTGACTCTTCCCTGCAGGCACAACCCGGGGTGCACTTCACCTTCCTTCCTACCCTCACATGCAGGTTCTCCAGGGCAGGAATCTGGAGGCTCCCTAGGGGCCTAAACACTCCCTGGTTCCCTCCAGGTCTGGGGTAGCCACAATGGCCATCCCTTCCTCTTCCTGAACCACCTGGTGGAGCTGCTTCTGCCCCATGCCCCCTGCTTATGGGTTCTTGAGGAACTTGGGGTCTGCTCAGAAGTAGCCAGCCAAGAGAGGGCCATGGCCACTACATGAGGGGTGTTCTGGTGGGGCCCCAGCCTGGCCTAGGACACAGATTGACTGCCCACCAATGAGGGCAGCGGTTTTCTACTCCTGGGCACTGGCTGTTCTCTGGGCCCTCTACCACCAGCCTCTTCAGGCCACCTCCATCTCTCTCCTGCTCTCTTACAGCAAAAGCTTCCTGGCTGGTCCCCAAACCATGGTCTGTCTTCCCATGCAACCCTCAGGGCCAAGAGGGTGAACTTCTTGCCTGTTTTATTTCCTCTTACTCTCCAGGGTCTAGCAGAGTGTGGCACATGGGAGATGAACAATGGTTTTGGATGGATGGATGGACGGATGGATGGATGGATGGATGGAAGGAAGGATGGATGAAAGGAAGGAAGGAAGGATGGATGGAAGGAAGGAAGGAAGGATGGATGGATGGATGAAGGGATGGATGGATGGAAGGAAGGATATAAGGATAGATGGATGGGTGGATGGATGGAAGGCTGGATGGAAGGAAGGATGGATGGATGGATGGATGGATGGATGGATGGATGGATGGATCGCTGGATAGATGGAAGGAAAGAAGGAAGGAAGGATGGATAGATGGATGGATGGATGGATGGATGGATGGATGGATGGATGGATGGTTGGATGGATAGATAAATAGACAGGGGGGTGGATGGATGGGTGGATAGATGAACTCCCTGCCCAATGAACCAAGGAAACTGAGTTTTATGATGAAACTGGAAATGAACTGGGAAACTGAAGCCTAGAAGAGAGCAAGGGGTAGAACTTGCTCAAGATCATGGTGCACACTGGCAACAGAACTGATCCAGGACCCCAGAGCTTTGTTCTCCCTGCTCCAGCTGCCTGCTGGAGGCAAGCAGTTTCACCTTGTTTCACCTTGACAAAGTTTTACCTTGATAAGCAGTCAGGATTCATGCCCTGTATCTGTTGTTGGTCCCAAGGTGGAGCCCTTCAGGGCCCAGGATCTGGTCCTCCTCACCTCTGTTCATGTGTACCTGTAGGAAACACATATCCCTGTCTGTTCTTCTTAGCTGTGAGACCCTGGGCTCAGGACCCAGGACAGGAAAGATGGTAAGATGATGCCCACCTCTCAGGGCTGCTGCTCAGAACAAATAAAATGATAAGTTTGAAGGGACCAGGTGAATGGTAGTCATGTGACATCTGTACCCTGCCTGTGCCAGACAATCTGTTTTTTACCCCTCCTTCTACTGAAATTACTCTCAAGGTCCCCAAAGACATCTGAATGGACCCTGCTCCATCTTTGTCTTTCTTGTGCCCCCTGCAGCACTGCACATGCCCCTCCAACTCATTCCTAAAAATTCCTAAAAACCCGCCTCCCACCATGACCATGCTCAGACCCCTCCCTGGGATAGGGTCTTACCAGACTCCTGTGTCAGGAAAAACCTCAAATCCCAGATATTTCAAGGAAGGCCCAGGGTAGGTGCCCTGGAGCACAGGATTCTTCCATCTATCCACCTTTTCCGTACACCCTCCCCCTGCCCCAACCTTCATACAGCTACACGTTTCATACGACTGAGGGCATTGCCAGACCCCAGCTCTTCCTAGCCCCAAGCTGGCATGTTCTCCCTTGGGTGGGTCCCTGAAGCTGACCCAACCGGGACTGGCTAAGCCTCTGACCTCAGCCCACAGAAGGAGTAGTGATAACCCCTGCAGGGAAGGACCCTCCCTGGGTTAGGGTCTTGGGACCATCCTTGAGGGACAACCCATAGACTATCATTCCAGTTGGGTGTAAACAGACACCTTGATGTGGGCTGGAGCCGTCCTTGGGTATGGGTCTGCTGAGCATAGCACAGCCTCCTTCAGGGGCTTCGACCGTATATAGGGGACTCTGTGACCCATCAAGTTCCCCTCTGGGGCAGCTCTGGGCTCTATCTAAACAAGGCACTGAAAAAAATAAAAAAATAAAAAAATAAAAAATAAACGAGGCACTGCAGTAACAGCTGCCCTGAGCTCCAGGGTTTTTATGGGTTTGTCTTAAAGATTTTATTTCCAAGTATAGGGATAGAGGGTACATACCTCAATATCATAAAAGCCATCTATGAAAAACCTACAGCGAATATCATTCTCAATGGGGAAAAACTGAGAGCTTTCCCCCTAAGGTCAGGAACGCGGCAGGGATGTCCACTATCACCACTGCTATTCAACATAGTATTGGAAGTCCTAGCCACAGCAATCAGACAACAAAAAGAAATCAAAGGCATCCAAATCGGCAAAGAAGAAGTCAAACTCTCACTCTTTGCAGATGATATGATACTTTATGTGGAAAATCCCAAAGACTCCACCCCAAAATTGCTAGAACTCATACAGGAATTCAGTAAAGTGGCAGGATATAAAATCAATGCACAGAAGTCAGTGGCATTCCTATACACCAACAACAAGTCAGAAGAAAGAGAAATTAAGGAGTCGATCCCATTTACAATTGCACCCAAAACCATAAGATACCTAGGAATAAATCTAACCAAAGAGGCAAAGGATCTGTACTCAGAAAACTATAAAATACTCATGAAAGAAACTGAGGAAGACACAAAGAAATGGAAAAACGTTCCATGCTCATGGATTGGAAGAACAAATATTGTGAAGATGTCAATCCTACCTAGAGCAATCTACACATTCAATGCAATCCCCATCAAAATACCATCCACTTTCTTCAAAGAAATGGAACAAATAATCCTAAAATTTGTATGGAACCAGAAAAGACCCCGCATAGCCAGAGGAATGTTGAAAAAGAAAAGCAAAGCTGGCGGCATCACAATTCCGGACTTCCAGCTCTACTACAAAGCTGTCATCATCAAGACAGTATGGTACTGGCACAAAAACAGACACATAGATCAATGGAACAGAATAGAGAGCCCAGAAATGGACCCTCAACTGTATGGTCAACTAATCTTTGACAAAGCAGGAAAGAATGTCCAATGGAAAAAAGACAGTCTCTTCAACAAATGGTGTTGGGAAAATTGGACAGCCACATGCAGAAGAATGAAACTGGACCATTTCCTTACACCACACACAAAAATAGACTCCAAATGGTTGAAAGACCTCAATGTGAGACAGGAGTCCATCAAAATCCTAAAGGAGAACACAGGCAGCAACCTCTTCGACCTCAGCCGCAGCAACTTCTTCCTAGAAACATCGCCAAAGGCAAGGGAAGCAAGGGCAAAAATGAACTATTGGGACTTCATCAAGATAAAAAGCTTTTGCAAAGCAAAGGAAACAGTCAACAAAACCAAAAGACAACTGACAGAATGGGAGAAGATATTTGCAAATGACATATCAGATAAAGGGCTAGTATCCAAAATCTATAAAGAACTCATCAAACTCAACACCAAAAGAACAAAGAATCCAATCAAGAAATGGGCAGAAGACATGAACAGACATTTTTCCAAAGAAGACATCCAAATGGCCAACAGACACATGAAAAAGTGTTCAATATCGCTCGGCATCAGGGAAATCCAAATCAAAACCTCAATGAGATACCACCTCACACCAGTCAGAATGGCTAAAATTAACAAGTCAGGAAATGACAGATGTTGGCGAGGATGCGGAGAAAGGGGAACCCTCCTACACTGTTGGTGGGAATGCAAGCTGGTGCAGCCACTCTGGAAAACAGTATGGAGGTTCCTCAAAAAGTTGAAAATAGAGCTACCATATGATCCAGCTATTGCACTACTGGGTATTTACCCCAAAGATACAAAAGTAGGGACCCGAAAGGCTACGTGCACCCCGATGTTTATAGCAGCAATGTCCACAATAGCCAAACTGTGGAAAGAGCCAAGATGTCCATCAACAGATGAATGGATAAAGAAGATGTGGTATATATATACAATGGAATATTATGCAGCCATCAAAAGGAATAAGATCTTGCCATTTGCAACGACGTGGATGGAACTGGAGGGTATTATGCTGAGCGAAATAAGTCAAACAGAGAAAGACATGTATCATATGACCTCACTGATATGAGGAATTCTTAATCTCAGGAAACAAACTCAGGGTTGCTGGAGTGGGGGGTGGGGTGGGAGGGATGGGGTGACTGGGTGATGGACACTGGGGAGGGTATGTGTTCTGGTAAGCGCTGTGAATTGTGCAAGACTGTTGAATCTCAGATCTGTACCTCTGAAACAAATAATGCAATATATGTTAAGAAAGAAAAAAAGAAGAAGAAGAATGTAGCAGGAGGGGAAGAATGAAGGGGGGGAAATCGGAGGGGGAGAAGAACCATGAGAGACAATGGACTCTGAAAAACAAACTGAGGGTTCTAGAGGGGAGGGGGTTGGGAGGATGGGTTAGCCTGGTGATGGGTATTGAGGAGGGCACGTTCTGCATGGAGCACTGGGTGTTATGCACAAACAATGAATCATGGAACACTATATCTAAAACTAATGATGTAATGTATGGGGATTAACATAACAATAAAAAAATTAAAAAAAAAAAAAAAAAAAAAAAAGATTTTATTTCCAGAAAAAACCAAAAGCAATTAATCCAAATTACAGAGTAGTCATTTGCAATAATATTTGCTTTAAATATATGTATTTTTTTAAAACCCCTAAGCTGTGAGCCTCCAGTGAGTTCGAGGTGAAGGACACCTTGAAATAATTACATTTTTTTGCTTGTTTTATGTTGTGAAAATGGCTTGGTTGATTTGGGGAAAAATTATAAAATAGTCAGCTGACTCCCTTATAAAGGCGACATTATTTTTTTTCTCCAAATTCTGCCAGAATAACCACATCATGATCATTTACCCTCTTGCCTTGAAGGTGGATTTCTTCCAAAGGCGCCTCAAGCGTTTGTCCAGCTGCCCCTCACCCCAGCCTTGGCCAGCAAGGGGAGCGATACCCCTCCCAGAGACACAAATGATGGGTGGCATTTCCCAATGTCCAACCAGGAAGACAAGTGTCCAGCATGGTGCGGGTCCACATGCTGACAGACAAGCTGACCACCCAACTTGGACGGGTGGAAGGGAGGGGACCCAGGTTCACCTGCCCTCTTTGTCTCAGTGATGGTTAGGGATCTTGACAACTGTGATGAGCATAGCCCAGAGGGAGGGCGGTCTAGCCCAGGTAGGACCCCCTGGCCAGTGAGCATGCCTAATGAGAGGCTTTGCTGCTTGGAAAATGGAAATTCACTGGAAGATTCAATTCTGCTTAGTATAACATCAAAACACTCAACCACACTGGGTCGGGACACCTGGTTTTGGTGCTGGGGGAGCCAGAGTGCCGGGGGAGCCTTCTCTACTGTTCCCCAGACATTTTATCATCTGATGTCTCCTCCCCAGATCTAAGATTTGTAGATATGTCCTCCTAGTATTTGGCTTTCCTTTTCATTTTCTTAAGTGTCTTTTGAAGAAGAAACTTTTAAATTTTAGCAATATACTGGGTTTTTTTTTTCAGTTTATTTATACTGAAAGTTCAGTCTATTTATACAGTTTATTTATAGTTAGTGCTTTTGTTTCTGTCCTGTTTTGCCTAACCCAAGGTCACCAAGATTTTCTACCATATTTTTTCTTAAAGTTTTATGGTTTTAGTTCTTATATTTGGATCTAGGATCTATTTTGAGTTTGTTTGTTTTTGTCGTGTAAAGTAAGTGTTGAAGTTTATTTTTTGCATGTGAGTGTCCAATTTTTCCTGCATTATTTGTCAAAAAGTCGATGATTTCCCCCCTTGAATTGCCTTGGCAACCTTGTCAAAAATTAATTGACCAAATATGTGTGTGTCTATTTGTGGATGTTCTGTTCTGTTGATCTATGTATTTATTATCTCGCCAATATCACAGTCTTGATTGTTCTAGTTTTATGATAAACTTTGAGTTATAGTATGCCTCCCAATCTTTTTCTTCATTTTCAAAATTGGTTAGGCTATTTTAGGGCCTTTATGTTTCCACATAAACATTAAGACTAGTTTGTCAATTTCTATAAGAAAGCATTCTGGGATTTTTGTTGTTATTGCATTGAATCTATAGATCAATTTCAGGAAAATTGTCATTCCAACAATACTGAAACTTCCATGAACATGGTATATCTCCCTTATTTATTGATTTATAAGATTTATTTATTTATTTTAGAGGGGGGGAGGGGCAGAGGGAGAGAGAGAATCTCAAGCAGACTCCCACCTGAGCGCAGGGCCTGACTCCGGGCTTGATCTCACAACTCTGAGATCATGACCTGAGCCAAAACCAAGAGTGGGTGCTGAACTGACTGAGCCACCCAGGTGCCCCTCCCCCATTTATTTAGATCTTTAATTTGTTTCAGCAATATTTGGTTGTTTTCAGTTTATGAGCCCTACACCATTTTAGTTAAATTGATTGCTAAGTATATCATAATTTTTATTCTATTTTAAATTTCTTAAAATTTCAATTTTCAATTATTCATGGCTAACATGTAAAATTCAATGAATATTTGTACATTGGCCTTTTGTACACTGTGCTCTTGCTAAATTCACTTATAAGTTCTTACAGCTTTTTTGCAGTTTCCTTTGAATTTTCCACATAGACAAATATGTTATCTGTATTTATTTCTTCCCTAAGTGAACCCTGGTAGTTGGTGGTTTTTAAGAAATTTACACCTTTCATCTTAGTTTTCAAATGTATTAGCATAAAGCTGTTCATAACATTCCCTTATTACCCTTTTATTATCTATAGGCTTGGTAGTAACTGTCTTTCATTTCTTACTTTGATAATTTGTGTCTTCTGTTCTTCCTGATCAATCTGGCTAGAGGTTTATCAACAAACCTGTTCAAGAACAGGTTTGGGTTTTATTGATTCTTCTCTATTATTTTTCTGCTTTCTATTTCATTTATTTTTTTCTCATTATTATTTCTTTCTGCTGACTTTGGGTTTCACTTTTTCTTCATTTTATAGTTCTTTCAGAGGGGAGCATAGATTACTAATCTGAAATATTTCATCTTTTCTAATATAATAATTTAATGTCAAACCTTTTCCTCTAAGTACTTCTTCACTGCACTCCGTATGTTTCAAAGTATTATGTTTTCATTTTTATGAATAAAAACTGAATTCAAAATATTTTCTAACTTCTCTTGTGATTTATTTTTTGACCCATGAATTATTCAGAAATGTGTTGGTTTCCAAATATATGGGGATTTCTGGATATTCTCTGTTATTGATTTCTAGTTTAATTCTATTGTCATTAGAAAATGTACTTGGTATGATTTCAGTCCTTTTAAACGTACTGGGACTTGTTTTATGGCTCATAATGCAATCTCTCTTGGTGACTGTTATGTGTACATGGAAAGAAACTGTATTTCACTATTGTTAGGTGCATACCTATTTAGGATCACTATGTCCTCTTAAAGAATTGACTCCTTTATCATTATAAAATCTTTCCTCATCCATAGTGATATTTCTTATCCTGAAATAAACTTTTTTGATGTTAATATAGCAGCTCCTGTTTTCTTTTGACTAGTGTTTACATGGTGTGTTTTTCCATTCCATAACTTATTTGTGTTTTTTTGCATTTAAACCAGGTTTCTTGTAGATACTGTATAGTTGGATCTTGATTTTTTTTTTAATTCAATCTGAAAATTTCTGCTTTTAAATTGGAATGTTTAGGCCTTTTGCATTTAATGTGATTATATAAATGGTTGGGGTTAAATATAGCATCTTACCTCTTATTTTCTTATTTGTCTCATTTCTTTGTTCTTGTTTTTCTGTCCTCTCGAATTAAATGAATGTTATCAAATATCCATTTTACCGCCGATATGGGTTTATTAGCTACATCTTTCCACTTTAGTGATTGTTCTTGTTTACAATATACATCTTTAACTTATCAAAGTGCCTTCAAATAACGCTATTCCCCTTCACGTATAATGCAAAACCTTACAATAGTGTGCTTCCATTTCTCTCCTCTTCTGTCCACTGCGCTCTTGTCATAGATTTTGCTTCTTCACCTTATAAACCTTTTAATATATGGTTATTTTACTTTGAGAAGTTAATTATGTTTTAAATTTAAAAATTAATTTAAATATTGTCATATTTACCCACATATCTGTCACTTCCAATATTCTTCCTTTCTCTGTATAAGTCCATATTTCCATCTGATGTAATTTTCCTTCTGTATGAAAAATGCTATTTAATATTTATTATAGTGTTAGTCTGCTGACCATAAATTCTCTCAGCTTTTATTTTGGCTAAAAAATTATTTATTTTGCCTTCATTTTGAAACATATTTTTGCTGAGTATAGAATTCTAGATTGACAGTTTTCTTCCTTCGGTACCTTAAAGAAGCCTCTCCATTGTGTTCTGGCTTGCATAGTTTCTGATGAGAATTTTATTTATATACTTTCTTCCTTCATCTATACATAATATATCTTTTAATCTCTGGCTACTTGTCAGATTTTCCCTCTATCAACTTATCAATTTGATTATGATATATTTTGGTATGGGTTTCTTCTTGCTTTTTTTCTGTTTGGAGTTCATAGAGATACTGGATCTTTGAGTTTACAGCATTTTTAATGGAATTTTGAATATTTTCAGCAACTATGTCTTCAGATATTTCTCTGTCCTTCATCTCTTTCCCCCAACAGAGATCTCAATGATATGTCTGTTAGATTGCTTCCTGATCACTGTTGCCCTGTTCATTTTTTTCAGTCATTTTTCTTTGCATATCATTTTGGAAAATGTCTATTGCTCTCTTAGAAGATCCCACCGATCTTTAAAAAAAAATTGTTCTGCTGTATCTAAACCACTGTTGATCCCATGCTGTGTGCTCTCCCATCTCAGATAATGCATTTTTTCATCTCTGGTTCATTTTGGGTCTTTTCTATATCTTCTGTTTCTCCCCCATCCTATTTATGTTTTCTTCTATCTTTTGGATAACATAGATTTGACTTGTAAAAGTTGTTTTAACATTCATTTCTTATATTTCAATTATTTCATTTCTGGGTCTATTTTTTTTTTTTTTAAGATTTATTTATTTATTTGAGACAGTGAGCGAGCAAGGGGAAGGGGCAGAGGTTAGAGGCAGAGGGAGTCTCAAGTAGACTCCACTCTGAGTGTGGAGCCTGATGCAGAGCTTGATCTCAAGACCCTGAGATCATAACCTGAGCCAAAACCAAGAGTCAGATGCTTAACCGACTATGCCACCCAGGCGCCCCTGGGTCTATTTCTAATTATTGGTTAATCGCAGTCATGGGACATATATTCCTGGTTTTTTTCATGCCTGGTAATTAAAACAGCTATTTGTTTTATAATTTCACCCTTTAAAAAAGCTGCAGAGGAGCACACAGAGGTCCAATTTACTCTCCGCTCCACTTGTCCTAATGCCAACATCTTACATAATCCAGTACAATTATGCAAGCCAGGAGAGTCACGCTGATCCAATATTATCAACTTATCACAGATCTCATTTGAATCTCACCAACTGCAAACGTCTGGGAGACTCTGAATTCATCTCCTTCAACTCGCCAGGAACCTCAGTTTAGGTTTCTGTCCCTGCACACCGCCTGGAAACTCTCTGGACAGTGAGCTGGGACCCGTTGTGGGGCAGGAAGGGTTCTGCATGGATGACACACTCCAAGAGACACATTGCTTCATACTTGCCTGGGGCAGGTGGTACCTTGGTGTAGTTTTGAGGAGCACCAAGAAGCTTCCAATGACTTCTGACCCAAGATCTCATGGCCTCAAATTCTGTTATCAGAGACTTGCTCCTTTGTACTTTAAAAAGAAGAAAGAAAGCCTTCAGAGACTCACTACTGCTGAATTTCCTGAGAAGAAGATGGGAAATAAATGTGGATGAAATACACACCTGTTGTGAGATGGGCTTTTCATCTACTTCTCAATGAATTTACCTGGTCCTAGTATATACCTGAGGCAGATACCACAATCCACCTTGTCTCCCATACATGCCTGGGGCAGGTGTCACAGTCCTCATCCTATCCCCTGCACACACCTGAGGCAGACACCACAGACCACCTCGTTCCCTGCACACACCTGAGGCAGATGCCACAATCCACGTTATCCTCTGCACACACCTGAGGCAGGTATCACCACACCCACTCCCCAGGTGAGGACCCTGAGGAGCCTCCAGAACTTCCTACAAACTTCAGAGCTTCTAAGTGTGGCCATCTTTCTGCTCCCCCTCCAGGGAAAACTACTCCCCCCTTCATCTATCACATCAGCTCCTCCAAGGTTGGGAAGAGGGAGGATGTCTGGAGGGTGGCGGGGTCCTAGAGCTCAGAGCCCACCCCAGGACTCTCCTCCTGGAAGCCTCCCGCCCATTGCTGCAGCACTCTGGCCTCAGGGAGCAGCTCCCTCCAATCCCCTGGCTCCTGTGGGTTCCCAGCTCTCTCTTTATGCCCAGCTGAGATTGATGCAAGGATATTTAAGGAAGACTTTGAGATAAAATGAGCATATTTCTGGGAAAATATGAAGTGCCAAGCCTGGCCCAAGAAGAAATAAAAAACTTAAATAGATTTAAAATGGGAATCAAAGTTTTCACCTTTCTCAGAAAAAGAGCCTCATGCCAAAACAGCTAACAGCCTCTTTCCAGGGACAGACAATCCTTATCTTATGTAAACTTTACCAGAAAACAGTAATAGAGGTAAAATAACATGTTTCATTTTAAGAGACTGGCGACCATTGTGTTCCAAATCTGGATAAGGGCAACACAAGATCAATTTTCCTGATACACAGGTGGGAAAATCTTGAATGAAATATTAGCTAACTGGATCCTACAGCATGTTTTAAAATACACACTCACAGGAATGGCTAAAGTTGAAAAGACGGATACCTCCAAATGTTGACAAGAATTTGGGGCTGGTACAAACTGTGGAAAGAGCCAAGATGTCCATCGACAGATGAATGGATAAAGAAGATGTGGTATATATATACAATGGAATATTATGCAGCCATCAAAAGGAATGAGATCTTGCCATTTGCAACAACGTGGATGGAACTGGAGGGTATTATGCTGAGCGAAATAAGTCAGAGAAAGACATGTATCATATGACCTCACTGATATGAGGAATTCTTAATCTCAGGAAACAAACTGAGGGTTGCTGGAGTGGGGGGTGGGGTGGGAGGGATGGGGTGACTAGGTGATGGACACTGGGGAGGGTATGTGCTCTGGTAAGCGCTGTGAATTGTGCAAGACTGTTGAATCTCAGATCTGTACCTCTGAAACAAATAATGCAATATATGTTAAGAAAGAAAAGAAGAAGAAGAAGAATGTAGCAGGAGGGGAAGAATGAAGGGGGGGAAATCGGAGGGGGAGAAGAACCATGAGAGATGATGGACTCTGAAAAACAAACTGAGGGTTCTAGAAGGGAGGGGGGTGGGAGGATGGGTTAGCCTGGTGATGGGTATTGAGGAGGGCACGTTCTGCATGGAGCACTGGGTGTTATGCACAAACAATGAATCATGGAACACTATATCTAAAACTAATGATGTAATGTATGGGGATTAACATAACAATAAAAAATTAAAAAAAAAAAGAATTTGGGGCTGGTAGAGCTCTCATGCAGTGTTGATGGGGAGTTTGGGGAAAAGATCTGTGGTTGCTTATAAATCTAAATGCACAGCTACCCCACGATCCGGCAGTCCTGCCCCAAGACGTTTACCCGGGAGAAATGAAAACATATGTCTACAAAATGACCTGTACAAGAATGTTCATAGCAATTTTATTCATAATATCCAAGAAATGGATATTGGAGTTGGAGGATGGAGTACTATTCAGCCATAACACCAGATAGACCGCCGGTCCACTCAACAACACGGCGAATCTCAAAACCCTGTGTCTGTTTATTTGTTTGTTTTAAGATCTATTTATTTATTTCAGAAAGTTGGGGGGAGGAGCAGAGAGGGAGAGAGAATCACAAGCAGACTCCGCACTCAGCACGGAGCCCAATTCGGGGCTCGATCCCATGACCCCGAGATCATGACCTGAGCCAAAACCAAGACTTGGATACTTAACCAACTGACCCACCCAGGTTCCCTTTTTTGAAAGAAGCCAGACACAAAGGGTACCTACCCTGTCATTCGGTTTATGTGAAGTTCTAGAACAGGCAAAACTAATTTACGGTGGGAAAAAATCAGAGCTACTTTTACCTCTGGGTGGATGGGGGCTGGGGAGGAGTAACAGAAAGCTTTCTGGGGTGACTGTTCTGCATCTCTGTTGGGTTTTGGGTCACACAGGTGTGTGCATTTGGCAAAGCTGTTGTACGTAAATGTTAGTTCAAAAGCAAAAAAAAAAAAAAAAAAAAGGAACTAGGCAGAAATACTGAACTCTAGTGAATGATGTCCATGCTGAACTATTCAGGGGAAAATGAGCTAAGAATTGCAACTTACCTTAATGCGCATCAGAAAGAAATAAAGTGTGCCAACACCGTGATTGTGGACAGCAACACTGCGTTACACAATTCAGAGTCGCTAAAAGACGAGGTGCTAATTGTTGTCACCACAAAAATCAAGCGATAATTAGGTGAGGTAATGCAGATGATAGCTGATCATACTGCAATATACACACGCATCAAGCCAACATGTGGCACTAAGCTTAGACTCACAGTGTGGTATGCCTATTATAGCTCAATAAAAATAAATTAATTGCCTTTAACAAATTAAAATTATTCATAATAAAATGTTGGACAAGATACAGCATGATCAAAAGTGGTTTATCCCAGGGATGCAAAGATGGCTTCAATTCAGAGAATGATCAATTACATTAACAGACTAAGGGAAAAACTAACGGTGCTGAGTAAGTATTTGACAGAGGTTAGCACGTCCTGTCTTTCAAAAGACTCTCAGAAAACTAAGAGCACGAGAAGCTTTCCTGACTTGATAAAGGTGGTCTTCAAAACACCAACAGCGGGTTTCTCGATCGATGGGGGGTTTGGAAGCATTCTGTCCGTGATCGGGGACCCGACAAGGACACCTGCCCTCCCCACTGGTCAGTGGAGCTGCATGGTCCTGCCTCCTCCATCAGACACAGACAGGAAATAACGCATCTAAGAGTTGGAGGAAAGAATGAACCTATCCTTATTCATAAGAATAAAAATTAAAAAGGAATAAAATAGGAGTGAAGATGAAAAGAAGAATGCCCATCTATCTACTGGTCAACTACGTAGAAATCCTAAGCGACTAATAGACAAAGAGCATCAACAGCAACAAAATAATAAGAGAGTTCAGTGAGATTCTAGATTAAAAAGAGACCAACTCACACATTGACCAGCAGCAATCCACGAGAAGAAGTGGTAGAAAGACAGTGCTGTTCACCCTAGCTGCGGAATCTCCTGGGAGCCCAGGAATCAGCCCAAGGAAGGACTGGCCAGACTTCCCTGTTTAGGCTTAGGGTTAGGGTTAGGGTTAGGATCTCCATGGGGGAGGGAGATGGGAGGAGGGTTGAGTTTGCTTTGGAGGGACAGTGGTGCAGTGGGGACCGGGCTCAGAGGCCCAGCTCACACCCGGTTTCACTCTGCAGAGAAGATGGGGAGTTCCGTGGACATGGGTGGAAAACGACTCGCTAGGTGGGGAAAGAAATCGGTTCTTGGCACAGGCGCTCATGGGGCGGGGAAAACCCCAGGTGTGAGAGAAGAAGGTAGGACAACTTTAGTCGTGAAAGACAATCACGGGGATAGCTGTCGCCTTGGGGCAGTAAACACTTCTTCAATTAGACCTAACATCTTCACTCGTAGCTGGGGATCGCGTAGCTGGGGATCGAGGGATTTGGCCATGTCCAAATTAAAAATATGAACAGGCGTAAAAATATAGAGAAGAGATAATGACGCCTGTTGGATGAAGGACACTGCAGGGCAGTTAACAGGGCGGAGAAAGCGCGAGCAAGACCCATGAGCACCAGGAGATGCGCTCCGACTAGGGACATACTGCAGCTGGACACCCGGGGAAGGGGCCACGTCACCAGTCCACGTGCACGGAGACCGTGTAGCTCGAGAGTAGTCAGAGCAACGCCAAGGGGAAGGAAAAGACTTTCCACCCCGCGCCCCACAAATCTGCAGAAATGAGAAAGGACACCGAGAGTGGGTGAGTGCGTGGGGACAGGAGCCTTGTCCTCTGAGGGGGCGTGTCCACGGTTCCGGCATCGGGCGCGGAATCTGGCCGCAGTGAGTTTCGTTCTGCAGGCAGAGCTCCCAGCTCCACATCTGCCTTCCTCAAGCAGGTGGACAGTTTGCCCGCCTGGGGAGGCGGGGGGACAGGGCGGGGGACACGTGCTGTGGAAAGCCACACGACCGCAGGAGGCAGCAGCCCAGGTGTCCACGCTGCAGTGTGGACAGAGCTTTAAAAACACGCTGCCACGTGGGAAACACACGAAGCCTGAGAAACCAACAGCACCAGCAGAGGGAATTAAACACACATACAGTACGTGTGCACACACGACACGCATACGCGCGACGAGGCGTCCAGAGCCTGAAGGCAGCCACCACCTCCAGCCCCAGAGCTGCCGGGACTGGAGGGCACTGGGGCCGAGGCCCCGGAGCTGCGGGCGGGATGCCCCTCCGGGGCCCCAGACTTTAGCAGCGGGTGTGGGGCCAGAAAGACCAGCCGGCCCCAGGGGCGTGGCCACAGGTGCCCACGGGGGTCACAGGCCATGGGCTTTCCTCCTGTCCCCACTCCAGCCCCGACTCCCCTGGAGCCCCCGCGTCCTGACTGCTGACGGCCAGGTGTCTCACCTGCCACAGGCTCCAGGCGTGGGGACGGCTGCAGGGCGGGAGATTTGGGCTGCTGAACGGTGCAGACTCAGGCTCACACGGGTGTTCCTGCGGGCAGTCTGGACAGAGGGGAGGGGGGCAAGCCCCTCATGTTTCCTGGCAATCAGCTCTCACTTTCGCCCCCACCAGCCTGACCCCTTCATCGGGCTCTCAGCTGCTTCCCTGCACTTTCTAGGGTTTTCACATTTTATACATTTTGCACATGAGGAAACTGAATCACAGACCGGCCGAATAAGGTTCCCACGGTCACAGAGCTGGTGAGTGCCGAGCTGCGTTTTGAACCAAGGCTGGCTGGCTGCCCCATACCCACAGCTGCCTGGGGCAGGTGAAGAAAGCAGGGTCATCGAAGGACATCGGAGGCAGGCCCCTCACGCATAGCTGTCATGTCCCCCCAAGAGCCTGTAGCATGACTTAGTCCCCCGCTGACTGCCGGCGCCCCACCAGGCTGCCCGAGCGAGCGCCGCCCCCGAGTCCAGCATCTTTGTGACGCGCTCTGAGATGAAGCGTGGCAGAACCTGTGCACAGCCAGCCCAGCCCCCATTTCTGCCTCCATGCTTCGCTCTCGCCTGCGTGGCTGCCAATGGCCCCCTCTGCTTCCACCTCCCGAGCATTGCCGAAGTGTTCCAAAGCACACTTTGGCGCTTGGAACACGTCCTCCGTAGGGGCACACACGTCTTGCCGCTCTTCGACAGGCAGGTAACCCACTCCCTTTCCATGACCCGGCTGTGCTCACCGAGACAGGTTGTCCCCTGCCCCCCAGCGCCCCGTGCCCCGAGGTGAGGACCCAGCTTGGGAGACCAGCACTTGAAGGGACCAGGTCTCCATCGGTCCCCTTGGCCTTGCCCTGGAAAAAAAGCCTCTGTCCTCTGGCCAAAGGTTTGGAGCAGAAAGTTTCACTCCCCGTCGTCAGGACAGAGAAAGAAACATACAGAATAAAGGCGATTGTGTGATCCTACGGAAAGAATGATGCTGCTTCTCTGCTGGGGTCATTGCAGGCTCCAGCTGCACAGCAGCTTGTCGGTGAGGGGCGGACAGGGTTGGCGGGAGAGAGCTCCTCGTGACCCGGCCAGGCCTCAGGACCGACTTCCCTTCGCTCTGGCCCGGGCGCCCACCCTGAGGGCTCCTGCCGCCTGGGCGTCCTTGACCTGCTGGCCCTCGGGACCTGCACGGCACACTCGGCTCCAGATGGGGCGGGGGGGGGGGGGGGGACACGTGTGCACTGGGTAGTGGGCCCGACAGGCTGCTGTGACGAAGCAGGGCCCCTGGCCCCTGCCCCGCCTGGGCTTGTCCAGGAGACCCCGCCTCTGCAGGACACTCGGGCCAAGGAGGCGGTGTCACATGCATCTTCCTGCAAGTCTCTGGCACTTCATCCGCAGAGCAAGGAATGGCCGTCGCAGGGCCAGCATGGAATTGGGGCCAACTTGGACACGGAGCTGGTTGTTGCTGTGGAGCCTGTCCCTGCGTGTGCACCCGTGTGTATGTGCGTCTACGTGCACACGTGTCTCTGCATGCACGTGCATGTGTGTGTGCATGTTGCGTGCGTGCACACACGTGTGTGTGTGTATCTGTCATGCATGCGTGTGCGTGTGTGTGCGTCCTCACAGCCTACAGCGCGCATCCACCTACCTCAGAGGCTCCCTGAGAGGCAGGAGCCTCACGCAGGCGGGGCCAGGAGCCTCGAGGACCAGAGTCATAGCCCAGCGACTGAGTCACTGAAGGTGCATCGGCCAAATGGGTCACTCAACTCCTTCTGCTAACTGCTTATCAGGCTCATGGCAACCTACGTTACATGGACTGGTTTCAACAACATTAGAGTGATTTTTCTTTTTGCCCTAAATCTGGGCTTTGCTGTGGTTTTGTTGCAGAATTTTTAGATTTGTATTTGTGTTGGCCACTACATTTTATTCACCAGTTCTCAGAAAAGTGAGTTGGTTTTCTAAGATCCTGCAAGGGGACTGAGCCTGCTGTCGGCATCGCGGGGAGCTCAGCACGTCAGGGCTCAGAGAAGCTGGATGCCTTGCCATCGGTTCTGCCCGAGTCCAGGCTCTCGGGCTCCTCAGCAACGTTACCCTTCTGCATTTCACATTTGGGTCCAGGCGCCTCTGGAGCCCACACAGATCTGTGTGCAAATGGGCAGAATTTGGCCAGTGTAGGCAACCGGGCCAGAAGTCCGAAATGTCCCCAGCAAAGATGCGAGCCCAAAGTACAGAGTGAATCTGACCCTTCAGTGCGAGGCGTCTGTCTGGCAGGCTTGGCAGCGTGCGGTGAGCTGGCTTCGAGCAAAGGGACCCCTAGCTGACGAGCATACGCTCCCACCTCCCAGCCCGGAGTGTGCTAGCCCCCAGCCCAGTTCCGTCCAGTTCGTGCCTCAGGGCTCCCCAAGCTCATCCCTGGCACCCCTGCACATGGGAAGCGCTTGTCGGCAAGGGGTATTTTGAGCAGAAAGCGTCCTGCACTAAATTTCGTAAACATTTTCCCTTGAGATCTGGACTGGCCCAGGTCCTTCGGAGAAACGGAAGCAGGAGGATGTTGTGTGTAGATGAACATGTGCGCACGCATGTGTGTGTGTGTGTGTGTGTGTGTGTGAGCACACACGCAGAGAGAGGGGAACCCAGGGAACTGAAGCAGCTGGAACCCGAAGGTTGTCTGCTAGCAGAGCTCCTTCCTCCTTGGCGGGAACTCAGTCTGTTCTATTTAGGCCTTCAACTGATCGGATGAGGCCCACCACAGCATGCAGCGTGGTGTGCTTTACTCAAAGTTTACTGACTTAAACATTCATCTCATCTAAAAATGTCTTCTCAGCCACAACTAGACCAGTGCTGGACCCAAAGTCTGGTCCTGTGGCCTGGTCAAGCTGACACCTGAGCCTGGCCATCACGCACCCCACGCAGGCTTGCCAGAACAGTGCCAGGGAGCCCTGCCCTGGACCCCACGGTGAGGGGCTGGGTGTCCAGAGTTCTGGCAGTGGCTGAGATCGAGGAAGGGAATGGATCCCTTGCAGGTTGGCTTGCTCACTAATAAGGCCATTCGTGTTTAAAACGATGCCGACACGTTTCCGTGAGGGTGACGTCAGCACCGAGTTCTCAAAGAAAGTGGGGGCAGGACTTGAATGCAGGAGGCAAGGGCTCATTTCCACATGCTAACCAGGCCCAGGAAGCCCAGCTACCTGGGCAAGGCCGCGAGGGTGTCCCCAGCCCGGAAAGGATGGGAGGACCCCAGCTCTTGCTCCTGCCCCTGGGAAAGCACCGCCTGGATCTGTCTTCCCCTGGGTTCTTCCAGCGCCCCCTTCTTCCAGGCATCCCAGCCCAGAATTACTGGGAAGGCTCGAGTCACACAGGGAGGCTTGCGACCCGTGCGTGGAGGCCCACAATAATGGCGGGCACATTTATTACCGATGCATGTTTCTGTCGAGGGTGAAAACTCTTTGGTTTCTGCTGACAGACACCCACCCCTAACCCTGCAGTCCCTACCGCATGGCACCTTTCTGCTCCGAGCTTCTGCCCACGAAAAGCAGAGACTCCTGGTTGGACAGCCAGGGACAGAGGGGCTGAGAGCTGGGCCTGGGGAGGGACGTCCCCCTGCTCCCAGTTCACAGGCACCCCCAGAACCCAAAGGGATCCACAGGGCCTCCCGGCATTGCTGAAGCCCTGGGGATGGCCAAGCAGTCGCCCGTTGCTGTGCAGGAGAGGGGGCAGGTCCCTGGACCGAGGCGTGTGGGCAGCCACCTCTGTAATGGGGGCTGGACCTGGGGGCAGGGCTCTCCACCAAGAGAGCCTGGACCCAAAGAGGACCACTGGCCTCGCCTGGTGAGGTCCATGCTCCCCCCTGCTGGCGTGCCCACCCTCCCAGCCCAGGAGCCAGTCTCTGCTGCGGGAAGCTTCCAGGCCGGCCTGGGGTTGCACGGCCGCAGGGTGTGGGGTACGTTTGTGCCCCTTGCCTCCAATCTGCTCTCCAGAAGAGAAAGGAAGCCGTAAGGAATGCTGCAAGGACTCGGGAGGGAAATGGCTAGCTGTGGCCAGCACTCGGTGGCCCAGCTTGCTGCAGAGGAGCTGCGCAGCCCTGCCCGGGTTGGGGGCCCTGCCAGGAGCGCTGGTGAGGGGTGCTCTGATGGGGAGGGCCGCTGCTCTGCCCAGGGCTCCCTCTGAAGCCCGCCCCTCCCACCCCAGGGTGAGGAGCCCCAGGGCCCCCTCGCAGGTCCGCGTGGGACAGACAGCAGGGGCCGGTGGGTGTCTGTGGGGGGATGCTGCTCGCACTTTGCCCGGGGCTCTGGAAATGTGCCTCTCCCGCACTCACAGGTTTTTCTGGTTAAGAGCCTTACCTCCCACGTGCATAGGCCGAAGCCAATATTTTCAGGTCTTCACAGAGTCCGACTTCCACTGTCTGATGGATGGTGCTGGGGATGAGCTCTCTGTGAAACACGCTCTGAGCTCCGGTGACATGAAAGGCACACCCCCCACTCTGGGGATGGAGCGTCTGCTCCCTCTGCTCATATGTCTTCCTCACACTGCGCTTCCTGGCCCTGCCGGCCTCCTGCGTGGGTGCGAGGTGGGCTCCGCTTGCTGCCAGGACCACCTCGTCCTGCTCTGCCAGGCCTCCAGCCTGGGGGTGCACAAGGGCCTCAGAGTTCCTCCTCTGCCCGCCGACCTGGCAAGCGTGGGGCCGCCCCCCACCCCGGTCCGCGGCAACACCTCCACCTAGACGTGCGGCCCTTGCTGCATATCGTTGGTTCCAGAGACACGTCGCCCAGAAAGGGGGGCACTGCCTCTGCACAAGTGGGGTCCGTGCACGAGGCTAAGCTGCTGTCTGCTCCTCCTTCCTGAGCCTTCCCCACCGACCTCTGGCTTGCAGCGAGGCCCGGGCCCCTCCTGTGCTCCTGGTTATGCCCCCGCCTTAGCCCTCCGTTTGGTCCACTTTGGGGGTGTCCCCCATGCTCCAGTCCCTTTCCAGACTCCATGGCACCCTGGTGCAAGGGACGGCAGCGTTGGGGTGTTTCCTGAGCTGCGGGGGCACCCGACACAGTGCACGGTGGATTTCCGGTGTCGGCCAGGCTACGAGCGGCCTCCTGCCGGATGGCCGCAAGTCCACTGGCCCGATGACAGCGCCCGTCCAGTAAGCAGACTGGTCTGAGCGCCCCTCAGGTGCAGGGACGGCTACCCCCGTCCAGACCGACACCGGGTTTGTGTGTGAGACGTGCAGGTCTAGTTGGGGGGAAGGGGAGCGGACTCTGGAAGTCCCCCACCAGCTCCCGCGGAGGGGCGGGCGCTGGAGCAGCGACCTCCCAGCACCCTGCCGGCCCCGCCTCCCCGCCCGCGCCCCGCCTCCCCTGCCCGCGCCCCGCCTCCCCTGCCCGCGCCCCGCCCCCCTGAGCGCCCCGCCCCCCTGAGCGCCCCGCCCCCCTGAGCGCGCCCCGCCTCCCCGCCCGCGCCCCGCCCCCCCCGCGCGCGCCCCGCCCCCTGCGCCTCCTTCCATGGGCCCAACGGCTTCACACTCGGGAGCGCCCCGTGCTTGTTTTGGCCGTGGCAGTGGTCCTCCGCGCAGCCCCGGCTCGCATAACCGTGAGGTATCCGCTTTCTCCGCTGACGCCTTTCGGCGAGGCCTGAAATGGCCCTGGGCGGCCGGGCGGCCGGGCCGTCCTCCAGCGCTCCCGCGCCCGGACTCGGGGTGGGTCTCTGGCGGTGGCCCCCCGACGGGGGGCGGGCTGGCGGTGGTGGAAGGAGCCCTGGGCCTCTGGGAGCCGGGAACAGCCGCCTCTGACCACGCTGGCCAGCACGGGCCGCGGCTGGGCTGCCTCCACCCTCTGACTGCATCCCTCCCGGCGTCATCCCGGCCGGCCAGCACCGTGGGCCTCGGCTCAAGAGACAGCTAACTGTTGGGGGGAGCAGGTCCCGGGAGCGCTCTGCTGGATGTCCTTGTCTCCAGCCAGGCCCCCTCCAGGGCAGCGTCCAGCGCCCTGGCCGTGGCCTGTGGGCCCTCGATGTGGTCGGATGCCCATGTGTGAAGACGTCCGCGGCCCTGTGCCCTTCGGGCCCGGCCACCCTCTCCCTCAGCTGCTGCTGCGGAAAGGTGGGGCGAGGGAAACAGGAGACTGGAATAATGGGCGAGAATTATTATGTCTTCGTGTGAGCTGGAGCGCAGCCCCGTTCCCTGTGATAACTGGGGGCTCAGCGTCTTCCATTTCCGTGCTCCGAGCCAGGGCCGGCCGTGACAATGAGCGCATTGTTCCCAGCGCCCCGCATCGTCACGGGATCGGCTTGCACTAGGAACCCGGGACGATGAGGCCAGGACATTCACCAGGAGGGGGGCAAGGGACACGCCACCTGCTGCTGACACCCGTGCACATGTGACCTAGTGACAGGCCCACCCACAGCTGGGACAGGCGCCCGTGGGAGGGATCGTGGGCACCCTCATGGGGGGCAGAGGTTTTTTGTGGCAAAGCTGTGAGGCTGGAACCAGCGCCAGCTTCCTTGTCTGGGAACAGGTGAGGGCCCAGGAAGTTTGGACGTGCCTTAGGAGGTCACCTCTTGGGACAACAGCCAGCACACGCCAGGTCCTGCACCGAGGAACCAAGAACAGCAATGCCTCAAGGACCTGGGTCTTTGCCTTCCCCCCTGCGGCCGGGCAGGGATCGGGCAATGCCCCCAGGAACCTTCTAGGAACAGCGGAAAGTGATCAGAACTGAGCCAAGTCTCACCCACCCTTGCCCTGCCTCCCTCTGTGCCCTGCTTCAGGTCTGGTGGGCAAGGGGTAGGGGGCAAGGGAGCCCATGTCTCGGTCCTTGCCGGGCCCACCCTGAGCCCTGCCACTGAGACACACCTGCTCATCCAGGGGCAGGTGCCTACTCTGCCCAGTGCCCCGGGGCAAGCCCCGCAGAGAGGTGGGCCGCCACAGACCACTACTCCTCAGAGCATGGCCCCTCTGTGCGGCACTTGGTGTTCGAGTGAAGAAACAGGCCTGACCCCTGATGTGGGGCCGAGCCAGGCTTTGGCCAGACCCCCTGGCCTCCAGCTCGTGCCTGCCTCCTGGACCTCAGACTCTGATATCAGCTTCCTGATGCACCAGGCTTATGCGGCCCATGTCCCGTACCCAGGAGACACGTCGACTCTACTGTACCCCTCCACACGGCCAGCTCTGTGGGCCTGGGGTGCCGAGGCCACGTGCACAGGCCTACGCTGCAGGGGCAGTGGCCCCTGGACACAGGCTCAGGTGTCAGGAGCACCCCTCAATCCTTCTCCGTGGGACCTTTGAGGGGCTTGAGAGTCAGATGCATCCCTTTTGGGGGTCGAGGCCGTCCCTCTGCTTTGCCCACAGGTGCCTGACCCGCCCCTCCAGCCATGTGTTCAGAGGGCGGCCAGGCCTTCCAGAGAACAGCCCACCTCTCATGGCTTTGGAGAGGATGGCGGCCCCTCTGAGTCAGTGTGGAGGGAGCAGAGGCCAGGACAGGCCACCCTGGGGGAGGCTGGCGGCCCCAAGGCTCCTCCCAGGTGGCATCGGCCCCACCAGCCACTCCTGGTTCTCGTGTTATCTGCATTGGATTCCTGGAGTCTAAACTCTTAAGCTCCCGTAAATCCCCTCTCATATGGAAGTCAGCGAGCCGTGTAATATTTAAACCGTCCGCAGTCATACCTCATTTGTTTACAAGTTTTCCATGCTGGCCCCAGGGCCTGGGATCCCTAAGTCAGGTTTCCCAACAACCCTGGAAGCCCCAGCCCTGGGGGCAGAGGAGCCCCGTCCCCACTTTCAGGGAAGGTCAAGGGGGCAGGATTACGGGGGAGGGGGTGCGAGTGTGGATTCAGGGCCTGGGGCGTCCCCTGCCCACTGACTCCAGGGGAGCAGAGGATGGGAGTCCAGCATCAGGCCCTTGACTCTGGGAGGAGGACAGCGTGGCAGCTCAGCCTGTCCCATGCTCGTGCTCACCTCCATCCTGGGTGGGGAGCCGGCTCCCCTCATAAGCAGCTCCCTCTGCCAGAAGG